>NW_027201025.1:0-14573 GCF_038502225.1 Cherax quadricarinatus
GGTAGTCATCATTGTTGTTTCCTGAGAGGTGTCCCCAGTAGGCCTAAACCACTTGATTCCTCTTACCCTTGTTATGATTTAAGACTAGTATTCTCATCTGTCATGCAAAGGTCATCTGTGGGATCCTCTACAGATTCAAAATCTAAGCAAAACAGACCTTGGCAGTCTTTGCACATTGAGGAACAATGCAAACCAAAATGCAAAGCAAAAAGGGAATATGAGGCTAAGGCCGCAAGGGATTCAAAGACTAACTCAAAAAGGTTCTTTCAGGTATACAAAAGTAAGATTCGGGACAAGATTGGCCCACTTAAGAGTAACTCTGGTCAGATCACTGACAGTGATAAGGATGTGTGTGAAATTCTCAATGCCTACTTCCTCTCAGTTTTCACCCTGGAAAATACTAGCGATATTCCTGAAATAACAGATTATGTAAAACAGGACGATAATAAATTATGCACGATTGTGGTAACTAGTGACATGGTCCTCAGACAAGTAGAGAAAACATATCACTACAAACTGGCATAGTGCCTGATAAGTGGAAAATGGCAAATGTAATACCTATTTACAAGGCAGGTGACAGGTCCTTGGCTTCGAACTATAGACCAATAAGCCTTTAGTGGGAAAATTTATGGAATCAACAATTGCCGAAGCAATTCGTAGCCATCTTGGCAGGCACAGATTGATTGAATCAACACGGTTTTACAAAGGGGCGTTCCTGTCTTACGAATTTATTAACTTTTTTCACCAAGGTGTTTGAGGAGGTAGATCATGGTAATGAATATGATGTGTACATGAACTTCAGTAAGGTTTTCGATATAGTTCCACACCAGAGGCTATTGAGGAAACTTAAGGCACACGGAATAAGAGGGGAAATTTTTTCCTGGGTAGAGGCATGGCTGACAAATAGACAGCAGAGACTGCATAAATGGGGAGAAATCAGAATGGGGGCACGTCACAAGCGATGTTCCTCAGAGGTCAGTGTTCGGCCTGTTGTTCACAATTTACATAAACGACATAGATGAGGAAATAAATTGCGACATAAGCAAATTTGCCGACGACACCAAAATAGGCCGTCCAATTCATTCTAATGAGGACACTAGAGCACTCCAGGATGATTTGAACAGACTGATGCAATGATCGGAGAAGTGGCACATGCAGTTTAATGTTGACAAATGCAAAGCTCTAAATGTTGGACAGTTAAATAACCATGCCACATATAAACTAAATAATGTTGATCTTAATACTACTGATTGCAAAAAGGATTTAGGAGTTCTGGTTAGCAGTAATCTAAAACCAAGACAACAGTGCATTAGTGTTCGCAATAAAACTAACAGAATTCTTGGCTTCATATCTAGAAGTATAAATAATAGAAGTCCTCAGGTTGTTTTTCAACTCTATATATCCTTGGTTAGGCCTCATTCAGACTATGCTGCTCAGTTCTTGTCACCGTATTACAGAATGGATATAAATGCTCTGGAAAACGTACAGAGGAGGATGACAAAGATGATCCCATGTATCAGAAATGTTCCCTATGAGGATAGACTGAGGGCCCTGAATCTGCACTCTCTCGAAAGGCGTAGAATTAGGGATGATATGATCGAGGTGTATAAATGGAAAACAGGAATAAATAAAGGGGATGTAAATAGCGTGCTGAAAATTTCCAGCCAAGACAGGACTCGCAGCAATGGTTTCAAGTTGGAAAAAATCAGATTCAGGAAGGATATAGGAAAGCACTGGTTTGGTAATAGAGTCGTGGATGAGTGGAACAAACTCCCGAGTACAGTTATTGAGGCTAAAACGTTGTGTAGTTTTAAAAATAGGTTAGATAAATACATGAGTGGGTGTGGGTGGGTGCGAGTTGGACCTGACTAGCTTGTGCTGCTTGGTCTGGTGCCGTGCTCCATCCTTGAGTGGAGGTGACCAGACTGGGTGGGTCATTGGGCTAATCCGGGGGGGGGGCATTGGCTTATCCGGGGGGGGGGGACATGGACCTGCTCCGCATGGATTAGTAGGCCTGTTGCAGTATTCCTTCTTTATGTTCTTATACCACACCACTTCCCACTACCTAATTTGCAGCCACATAAGATATCTCTCAAGATCTTTGGGTTAGTTGGAGTCTCTGATGTACAGACAAAAGTGGCAAAAAAATTTGGTGTCTTATCCAGACCCGCAACTCAGACTGAGTGTTTCTCCTCGCCACGTAAGAACTTGGTGATAAACACGAGAGGAAGTTGTCTAGCTGCGGAGGATGAAAGAGGAAGACTTAAAGCGAACACAGCATGGTATGAGTGGCTGACTGATCTGTTGAAAGATACAAATGTATTAGGATTTGTTATATTTTTTGCTTTATATATACCGACCATGAACCGTTATCCAGCTGTTGCAGCTTCATCATGAATTGACTGAGGATTCTTGAATATCAACAATTTCTTGCAAAAGATTATCTTTGTTGAGGAGACTGGCCATTTTCATGTTTGCAAGTCCTTAAAAAATTATACGGTATCACAGCCACTGAATGAATTAGCAAACAAAATTCACTTTTTGATGTTATTTAAAATGGTGGAACATTATAGGTCTCATAAACAATGCACTCGTTTTTGGAGGTTTCTTATTGCTTCTTTCAAGAACATAATGTATCTGTCTTCTGCAGTAGGAGCAACAAGCAGTGTAAGAAGATCCACAAGCTAACTACTAACAATTAGTACATAAGCATCATCAGCAGCAAACTCTCTCTCATTGCCTTCACTCTGAATATTTTACTTCGTTTGCATAAATTAGAGGCTCCGTGTTCTTCACAAAACTTATATAAACGTCGATATGTAAAGTATCCTTCTTGTGTAAATTCGTGAAATTCATTGTCTACAATTTTTAAATAAAGAAAATCCATATCTGGGAGGTAGAGGTGGCAGGACTGAACATACAGGGTATGGCTACTTCTTTTAAAAATGAGTATTATAACTCGTATGGAAACTAGATGACGATGCATATTTCCCATGCGCTCTGTCTCATTAAAATGCAGTGCTGCAGTTACAAGATCGAAGGACTGTAACCATAATCGAGTTGTTTTTCCATTTTGCCTCAGAGATGTCATGTGATTTGCGAACTTCATAAGTATCTTCTTAATAACAACATTGTTGTCCACTGAGCTGAATGTTGGAGATAAACGTTAAAACTCGTAGTAATTTGTGCAATGTCACAAAAGAGTAATTTTGATAAAGTACATTATATTAACAGATGTGCTCTGATAGCTCGTAAACAGACGTAGCCTGAAAGCCTATTAGGTACAGATGAGGAAGCAAATACCATAGACCACAGTTCTGAAATTCCGCTGCCTTTCATGATACAGCCGATTGATCCCAGATATGACACTGAAAGATAGAACCTTCCCAACCTCACAATAACAAGAAAATTCGCTTCGATTGTCTTGCCACGAAGACACGAACTATATTATTCATGTATAGTGGCTGGTCAAATATGAAAGAGTGCTTCAACTGATTAGATTTTGTTTCATCAGCAGGAAATATTAATGCAGACTAATGAAAGGTAATATTTGTTTGGCCATACTGTCGAGTACCTGTTATGGCTGTCACTAAACCATGTCACCGTGGTAAAGATGAGGTTGGTAAAAAATTTCCATACATGCACAAAAATGCCTTCCTTAACGGTATTTTAATATATCTACAAGTTTCGTCTTTGTTTACAGTTTTAGATCATTCAAACCATCACTTTCCAAGGAAAGTTTTGTACTTTTATATTCCCAGTGTTCACAACCTCGTCTGAAGATGGGATAGCAATTTAAATATTTCCTGAGTTATCACAATCTTTGCTGGCGTTATGCCATTTAATTTACAGTGTTTATGTACAAAACGAAATGAAAGCAAGAGTCGTTCTCGAAATCAGGTTTACAAGATTTTGCACTGAGGCATCGATTGCAACATTATAACTTGAACACTACAGTGACAATGCATTTAGATGTAATTATTTTGGAAAGTTGCAACGAGAGACCAAGCAATGTGGGAGACTGAAATGGTCGAGGTCATGTTGCAGCAATAATGGAATGTGATTGTTGCACAATGATCGAGGTCATGTTGCAGGATTAATAATAGAATGTGAGTGTTGTACAATGATCGAGGTCATGTTGCAGCAATAATGGAATGTGATTGTTGTACAATGATCGAGGTCATGTTGCAGCAATTGTGGAATGTGATTGTTGTACAATGATCGAGGTCATGTTGCAGCAATAATGGAATGTGATTGTTGTACAATGATCGAGGTCATGTTGCAGCAATTGTGGAATGTGATTGTTGTACAATGATCGAGGTCATATTGCAGCAATTATGGAATGTGATTGTTGTACAAGGATCGAGGTCATGTTGCAGCAATGGAATGTGATTGTTGTACAATGATCGAGGTCATGTTGCAGCAATTATGGAATGTGATTGTTGTACAATGATCGAGGTCATGTTGCAGCAATTGTGGAATGTGATTGTTGTACAATGATCGAGGTCATATTGCAGCAATTATGGAATGTGATTGTTGTACAATGATCGAGGTCATGTTGCAGCAATGGAATGTGATTGTTGTACAATGATCGAGGTCATGTTGTAGCAATTATGGAATGTGATTGTTGTACAATGATCGAGGTCATGTTGCAGCAATAATGGAATGTGATTGTTGTACAATGATCGAGGTCATGTTGCAGCAATTGTGGAATGTGATTGTTTTACAATGATCGAGGTCATGTTGCAGCAATAATGGAATGTGATTGTTGTACAATGATCGAGGTCATGTTGCAGCAATTGTGGAATGTGATTGTTGTACAATGATCGAGGTCATGTTGCAGCAATAATGGAATGTGATTGTTGTACAATGATCGAGGTCATGTTGCAGCAATTGTGGAATGTGATTGTTGTACAATGATCGAGGTCATGTTGTAGCAATTATGGAATGTGATTGTTGTACAATGATCGAGGTCATGTTGCAGCAATAATGGAATGTGATTGTTATACAATGATCGAGGTCATGTTGCAGCAATAATGGAATGTGATTGTTATACAATGATCGAGGTCATGTTGCAGCAATGGAATGTGATTGTTATACAATGATCGAGGTCATGTTGCAGCAATGGAGTGTGATTGTTGTACAATGATCGAGGTCATGTTGCAGCAATAATGGAATGTGTAGTTGTTATACAATCCTCTTTGCTTTTTCTGTTACGATTTTTACTTTACTAGAATAACAAAGCAAGAAAGGAGACAATGTTTCAGTAGTCACATCTTGGTAATCTGTCGTGTTACAAACTGTTGTTTTAGTAACATCTCCAACTACAGCTGCTGCAGCTTGACCGACTCTTCACCGCTCGTCTTTCTCTTCATCTGTGTACCAGATATTAATATTATTATTATTATAATCAAAAAGAAGCGCTAAGCCACAAGGGCTATACAGCGCTGCAGGATAGGGAAGGAAGCAAGGGAATTGGATGGCAGAAGGGAGGGGGGATGATCAGCAGGTTACAGAAAACAGCGGGGCAGGGGATAGTACGGGGGTAGAGGGTAGCAAGAGATTCAAGTAGAAAGGGCTGAAAGTATCAGAATTTGTGAAGTCAGTCAGTTGTTGTCAAAAAGTCAATGAGAGAGTCCGGATGAAAGGTGGGTCCATCAGCGAGAAGGGAAGGTAAAGAGAGAGCAGCGGGGCGAAGACGACGACAGAGGTAAATTCTGCGTGCTCGTTGATAAAGTGGGCAGTCCAACAGAATGTGGCTGACTGATATTGGAGCTTGGCAATTCTCACAGAGAGGAGCAAGACGCCTCTCCATGAGATATCCATGAGTAAGACGAGTATGGCCAATGCGAAGACGGGAGAGAGTAGTCTCCCAACCTCGACACTGGTGATAAGAAGACGGCCAGTAACCTATACTCGGTTTAATAGACTGAAGTTTGTTGCCGAGCATAGTAGACCAACGTTGTTGCCAACGGGTGTGAAGGTGGGAAGATATTACAGCAAAATAGTCCGTACATGGAATACCTCTATAAGAAACTGGTAGGTCATGTACTGCTGACCGCGCAGCAGTGTCTGCCTGTTCATTGCCCTGTACGTCAACATGACCAGGGACCCAACAAAAAACAATATCTTTATGCTTAGTAAAGATGCGGCGTAGCCAAAGTTGGATACGGAGGACTAAGGGGTGACCAGATATTAATAACCACATCTAGAGCCGTCACAGAAACATTTGTTGGTCTCTTGTTTTATCTTCACAATCAAAACTTCATCTTTATGTGTGTTGAGGGATTTTACTTTCGGCATTTTCTCGGTTATTGATGAATCATCAGGTTCTAAGTTATTGATGAATCATCTGGTAAGTGTTCATGTTTCCTCATCAAGTCACGTAGAGAGAACTGACATTCCTCAGAATTATCAGTGAGCGATCATAGTCTTTTAAATGTAGAAGCGATGTGTTGATGGTGTGGTCGTCCTGGTGTCACAATTAACGGTGTGTTGCAGGTAGATTTAAAGTAACATTTGTAATGTGTTACTTCTACAATAAGTCATTACAATCTTCACTCGTCTCATCATTCCATCACTTCACTCTTTTCTTTGCTTAACTTCCTCCGTCCTCCACCTACCAACTTCACATTTATCCGGAGTTTTTTTTCTGTTGCAGTGTCACATTTTTCCACCACAAAAACAGTTCTAGAAATCAAAGTTTTTCTGACCGCAAAATACACTTTTTTTCTGCAATATTTTTCTCTCTGATGTCTTCACGTCTGCAACATTGTTCGCCTTTCCCTGGTGTCCACTTTCTTCAAAAACTCGATATTACCGTCTTTTCTGACTTCACTCGCAGTCACAAGTTATGTATACCATCTTTAATAATCAAAATTTCTCTCTCAACTCAAGTCTTTTGCAATGGAAACAATTACTGGTTGATGCTATATTCAAAAACTAAAATTTCATTGATCTCACAAATTTTCCAGTGACGCATGTTTTAAATAATTTTTTTTTTTTAGAAAAGGACTAGATATAAATTTTTACCAACCCAAGCAGCGAACTTCCCGCTTTATATGTTCATCTCTACGTATTTTTTTGCTAAATAAAACTTGTTATTTGTGAGATATTAACAGAAAACTCAGAGTAGCAAAAATCTCTCAGTATCGTCAAACTCAGCGTTGGCATCCGGCCTGACTTCTGCCAACATGCTCAGAAAGTCTGGCTCAGAATTTGCTTCTCAATTTTTCTCACGATATAAAAGTTCATCGTCAGAGGCACTATTTTTCAACTACGAAAAAACAAGTGCAAGTGTCTCCCACTTAGAGTCTGGGGAAGGGGGAGTTAATGTTTGGAGAGGAAAATTAAGGATGGGATCGTTGCTATGGCACGGAGGGGAACTCTTCTGATCGCTGTTTATACAACCTTCAGGAGTATACGTGAAGAAGTCAAAGTTTTATCAGTTATTTCTAGTGTTTCCCGTCTTTCAGACTAATATTACTGGACTAGTCAAATCTCAGAACTGGTGGGGATGGGGGCTAGAACCCATGGCAAAGGATTTACCTGCCATAGGTTCTAGCCCAAATCCGCTCTGTGATTTGCTTGTAGTCACAGAGTAACATGTGTTCTATGAAGGACAGACGTGAATCCCTCAGCACCACCTCAGTTAACCATGTATCACCTTAAAGCGCTGACAGTGATGACAGTGATTCTGATGTGGAGTTCCATGGGTGTGAGGCGAAAGTGAGGGAAGGTGACACTAGTAATGCCCATGATACCGCTTTAGACCCTGCCTATCCATAATACCGTCTCAGACCCTGCGAATCCAGAGGTATCAACTCCAGCCCAACCAATTCATTTCATCAGAGGCCTGGTAGTCACAGTCACAACTTAGCACTAATTCCTCCTACTGAAATGTCGATAAATATTTAGTGTTGCTTCGCGTGTGCTCACACCACCCAACAACCTCCACGACACAAAGATACAAACTGTATCTCTAAGTCTATAACCCTAGAAAGAATCAGAAAGCTGACTAACCACACAAAAAGGCATAAAACGTACGTGAAAAACTTAAGAGTGATAATATCAGAGTATCTCAGGTTCAAAGACCACAACAATGTCAACGAGATTTTAACGAGAGGATCGTTAATAAGAACCTTCAAAACAAGATATGCTAGCTAATGATGGTCCGCTTAAAGACACTTGTTCTCCCTAGATCGGAACACTGCTGTTCATTAACGGTTCCATATAAAAAAAGGGGGGCGAAATTGCTGGCCTACAGAATGTAGAGAAACCTTCACTTCGCGCATAAATTCAGTAAAGCACCTAAGTTACTGGGAAAGTTTGAAGTCCCTTGACCCGTACTTCCTGGAACACCGGCAAGAAAGATATAATTTACACATGGAAGATCAGAGATATTGGTCCGAAATCTGCACACAGAAATCAGTCCCTACGACAGCGAAAAGTTCGGCAGATGATGCCATTTACCCTAAATGAAATAAATGGGTGATGTAAATACACTAAGAGACAGCAAAATAACTGCAAGTACACTGATGCAACACAATAACTGTAAGAGACCCAAGACTTTCAACAGCCTCCCGTCATATATATAAGGAACATTAGCAACAGATCCCTGCCTGTCTTCAAGAATAAGCTTGACAAACACTTCAAATCAGTTTCTGATCAGCCAGGCTGTGGTGCAGATGTTAGAATTCGTGCGGGTAGCACCAAGAACCTGGTGGATCAGGTCATCCACTGGAAGACCTTGTGAGACATCACTGTGCATTAATCCTTGTTATGGGGAGTTCCACACACTGCAAGAATTATAATAATGTAATAGACACAGAGTAAAGCTGAAACAGAAAGACTGAAAGTTTAGTGAGAGTTTAAACTGTATTGCTGTGTGGAATTTTGTCGATCAAATTTGAATACTTAGACAAATAGCGCCACCAGTGTCCATAGAAAACCATGTTGTGGTGTGAATAATTGAAAACAAACCAAAACAATAGAATAATGAAAAATAGGAAAACAGAAAAAAATGAAAAATCGGGTGTCATGTGATAGCATTCACTGATGCCATCAAATGATTCACCACCTTTAAATCCGAGCATTTATAATTCCGTAAGTTTGGGAAAAATCCATTACTTTTTTGGTCTCTTTACTATTAGAAAATTCTACTTTCCTATTCCAGAAGATAATTTTGTTTTCAAAAATCGCAAGAGACTTAGGAGTGATAATGTAAGACCTCATATTCAAGGACAACATCAGTTTTATCACACTTGGAAGGAAAATGATAGACTGGATAACTAGAACCTTCAAAATATTAGATGTCAAGCCAACCAGGATATTCCGAGGCATTTGTTCTAAGCTGCAATACGGCTTCAATCTAACAGTCTTCCTCACAAAGCAGGTGAACTGCAGACCTGGAGAATGTACGGAGAATCTTCACTACAAGTATAAATTCAGGCGAGCTTCTAAATTAATGGGATCGTTGGAAGTCCCTCGATCTGTGTGGCATGCAAAGAGTACGTAACCTTTATTCGGCGCATGTATACACCCTCACTGAAAGGCTATCTCCCTCAACCAACGAACCAGTACTAGGGTCGAACGATGGGGCTCCATCGTTCGATCTGTACCCAGGTTCAGCCAATGAGAAGATGGTTCTGGCAATTGCAGAGGTGTTGTGGGTACCACTCACCTGTCTGCACTTGTCATTTCCATTCTAGAGTTGGTTGAAGCACGGTCTGCTCTCTAGTGGCATCTATTCTGCCTTGCTTACCGTGGAGTGCACTAATATCTATTGTTGTACATAGTGTACATAGTGTACATACTTCTGTTCTTGCTTGGTGAAAGGATAATACAAGTCAAAAGTTTTCTGCTGTGTTGATTTTGCTCCCTTTACACCCAGGATAACAGGCTTTTGAATTCCTGGGTTGTAATAATCTGTATTCCTTGGAATGCAGCTGAGAAACTTATTCTGCCTATCAACACCTGGGAAATTTTGGAGAAATTTTACACAAATTTACACACTAAAATTACTCCTGTGAAGCAAGGGTTTCGTCAGTGTGTGTAGTATACTTATAATAACAAGCAGGGATGCCACGAGTACACCGAGATAACTCAAGTGTCGAGGAGCCAAGACTAACACACCTCCCTGCATACATAAGGATAATCACAACAAACCCCTGGCCGTCTTCAAGACGAAACTTCTGACAAGTTCAAGTTAATTCTTCATCAGTTGTGCCTACGTGTCTAGAGGTTGTTCCAGGGTGACGCCCTAGTGCCCCGTTCCATGATCATGCCTCACGACAGGCTATGGTGCCCCCGTTGGACTCCTTGTGGCTGGTACCAACAGCCTGATTGATCAGACAAAAATGACAGTTTCGGCTGTAAATTTTGGCCTATTGTCTATGGTTATGTACTCTGAAATCTATTGTCAGCATTATGGTAACCTCCGAGTATCTTGTACGTCATAATCATGTCTCCAATAGTACTACTCTCTATTGTATGGATTATTAGTTTATTTAGTTTTTCTTTATAGGTCATAATTCTTACCTCCTTGACTAGCATCGTGATGATTTTCTGAACACGTTCATGCAGAATTTCTGAACACATTCATTCAGAATTCTTGAACACCTTCATTCTTTGATGACATTATAAATAATTACAGATTCCCATTCACATTCCACACCCAGTACTGGCATGTGATCTTCCTAGTACTGTGATCACTGAACCATTGCTGTTGTGTGTCCACAAGATTGCAAAGTCCACGACAAATCCCTTCCCCGTAAATTGCCCTCATTTCTTACATATAACCTCAATTCTACTAACTCTTATATTCTATTAAAAAAAATCTCCAACACAGGGGTTTCATCCAGTCCTTTACTCTGGTACGTCACTGTTAATGGTCACATATCCAAAATCTTGAGATGGTAACTACATTTTGCCTCAGCTAGGTCAATGGACTTATTTTTAATGAGACAGGAAGCCAATAATGACCAATGTTTTCAGTGGTAATAAGATGCCTCTTTTTTTTTCTTTTAAGATGCATCTTCATATTGTAATGTGTACACTAGCGATATGAATAAATTGTAGTACTATATATTAAATGATTGTAATATAAATATTTTTTTGTGGTGTGTATGTTCAGTGAAGTCTGATGAAGACCCATCATTACCTCAGTCATCCGGACTATTATTTTACGTTACTACTCACAGGATGAACATGATGTGTCACATAATGAGCATGTGTCACAGGATGAGCATGATGTCACAAGATGAGCATGATGTATCAGACCATGAGTATTGTGTGTCACAGGATGAGCATGATGTGTCACAGGATGAGCATGATGTATCACACCATGAGCACTGTGTGTCACAGGACGACCATTATGTGTCACAGGATGAGTATTATGTGTCACAGTAAGAGCATGTTGTGTCAGTAAGAGCATGTTGTGTCAGTAAGAGCATGTTGTGTCACAGAGCATGTGTCACAGGATGAGCATGTTGTGTCACAGTAAGAACATGTTGTGCCACAGCAAGAGCATGTTGTGTCACACTAAGAGCATGTTGTGTCACACTAAGAGCATGTTGTGTCACACTAAGAGTATGTTGTGTCACAGTAAGAACATGTGCCACAGCAAGAGCATGTTGCGTCACACTAAGAGCATGTTGTGTCACAGCAAGAACATGTTGTGCCACAGTAAGAACATGTTGTGTCACAATAAGAGCATGTTGTGTCACAGTAAGAGCATGTTGTGCCACAGTAAGAACATGTGCCACAGTAAGAGCATGTTGTGTCACAGTAAGAGCATGTTGTGTCACAGTAAGAGCATGTTGTGTCACAGTAAGAACATGTTCTGTCACAGTAAGAACATGTTGTGCCACATTAAGAACATGTTGTGTCACAATAAGAGCATGTGTCACAGTAAGAGCATGTTGTGCCACAGTAAGAACATGTTGTGCCACAGTAAGAACATGTGTCACAGTAAGAGCATGTTGTGGCACAGTAAGAACATGTTGTGTCACAGTAAGAGCATGTTGTGTCACAGTAAGAACATGTGTCACAGTAAGAACATGTTGTGTCACAGTAAGAACATGTTGTGTCACAGTAAGAACATGTTGTGTCACAGTAAGAACATGTTGTGTCACAGTAAGAACATGTTGTGTCACAGTAAGAACATGTTGTGCCACAGTAAGAAGATGTGTCACAGTAAGAGCATGTTGTGTCACAGTAAGAGCATGTTGTGTCACAGTAAGAGCATGTTGTGCCACAGTAAGAACATGTTGTGTCACAGTAAGAGCATGTTGTGTCACAGTAAGAACATGTTGTGTCACAGTAAGAGCATGTGCCACAGGAAGAGCATATGTCACAGTAACAGTATGTTGTACAAATTAAATCAGCCTCTCAGGTAAAGAACACACACACAAGGAACCCCCCCTCCCCCTCCCTCCTAACCAAGCAGAGGTAGGGGATATTGACACACATTGTTCCCTCCCCTACCCCTTCTCTTCCTCCCTCACTCCACTACTCCCCAGTCAACACAAACAACACTATTGGCTCCGCCTGTTGACTCTCTCTTTCACGACCATTTCCGACTACAGTTCCACCATTTCTTTTTTTTTCTCCTCTTGCGGGTCGGAGAGTAAGGTCATGTCAGGTCAATTTAGCCCCTTATGGCTCCACCGTCAATTCCAATCATCTTGGGAAAGGGGCACGGAGAAGGGCAAGGATGGGGGGGACATGCAGGGTGCACTGGACACACATCTGAGCAGGTATGTGCTGTACAAGTTGCTAAAATGGTGACAAAATAACACGAAGGATCTTAGAGACGAGAGTAGTGAAGAACAGGGCCCAGGAAGACCTCTTGTTTGGGCAACGTTTCGTCCTGTGTGTAGATTTACTAACTCACGTTTCGCCCTAAGTGTAGCTACAGAGTAAAATGTGCTTCTCTTGGCTCTCCTCCCAGTTCCTCTGAAGATGCCTGTGTCAGCACATGAAAGTGCTCAGGTGTTTTTCCTATTTTCACTGTGGTATTTTTATGTTATCCTCTCTTGTACGAATCCTTGTCAGTGGCAGTGGGAATGCTAAATTTTTTCTCTCTCTCTTTCTCTTTTCCCCCCTACGTCATCTACACATATCCTGCTTTGTATGACAATTTATGTAACTGTATATATGTGTACCTGTACCTGAATAAAGTTACTTTCTTAATTTGATCACAAGTGTTGTATATTGCTCCTGTTGCTCACTGTAAATTCTGAAAATATTAGTGATGTGAATTAACTACCACTGCTGCTTGTCCTTAGTGAAATGTCTTATGGCCGGGTACTACAAGCCTTCATTTGTATGTGTCCGTAATGCTATTATTGCTACTACTACTACTACTACTATTGCTACTTCTACTACTATTGCTACTACTATTGCTGCTACTACTACTATTGCTGCTACTACTACTATTGCTACTACTATTGCTACTACTACTACTACTACTGCTGCTGCTGGTATTAATATTATCCCCGTTTATTTTGTTTTATTGTTAGAAGATAATTATCAGTTGATCGTCATGAGGAAGTTACTAAAATAATGGAGGAGGAAGTGGAGGTGGAAGGCAGAAGGAATAGGGAGGAGACAAGGAAGATGGCAGGCTGAAGAGGGAAGGGAAGTAGTAGATGAGGGAGGAAGAGGAGGAAGAGATGGTTAGGAGAAAGAGCTGAAGAGAGGGAACAAGGAAACGAGAGGAAAAAGAAAGGAAGAAAGGGGCAGACAGGATAAAGTTATAAACAAATACTGGAGAAAATATTGGTGGACATGAAATGTTGGCTTAGCCAGAAATACGAGTTCCAGGTGTCTTACTTGCTCGCTTGTTCTTTTATATATATATATATATATATATATATATATATATATATATATATATATATATATATATATATATATATATATATATATATATATATATATATAGATAGATAGTAGAAATGTACTAAAGTATCGCTATTGGCAGGTATTGGCCATTTTAACGGCACCGGCAAAAAGTGGCCCATACCTGCCGATACTCTTAAAATACTTTTAAAATACTCAATCTCACTATTATGAGTTATTCACACACACACACACACACACACACACACACACACACACACACACACACACACACACACACACACACACACACACACACACACACAAACTATCGAGAAATGCCTTTGACAATCAGCAACTAACACAATAAGCCAAGTAATGAATAATAACATTGATCATCTCCAAGAAATAAAATTATTTAACATTTATCCTTCCTGTGTTGTTTATATCCACTGTCCAGTATACTGAATATAATCATTATAACTTTAAAAATGAAAAAAATGAAAGAAAATTATTGGTATCGTTGGAACCCTGAGTATCAGGATACGAAACAGCTTCAGTACCGTCCCATCCCTAATATACACACGCACAACAAACTCACAAATTGCAGATGGCAACTGGACCAGGCTTCGATTTGTTCTGGGTCGTTATCATGTCTCACGGCCGTGTAAACTGGTCCACCCTTGGTCCGCACTTTACCGCTTAAAAGTTTTAACCTTTGTTATATC
>NW_027201026.1:0-2500 GCF_038502225.1 Cherax quadricarinatus
AAGTTGATTAGTTGATGAATTGGGTTTGAAACCTATAGTCTATAAGATGGATCATTAAAACTACATGCAGGCTGACTCACGAAATCGTAAATAACAACAATGCAAGCAAATCACACTGGCCCCAACTGGTCTGTGGTTTACATGTTACATGTTCACCACCAATCATGAACACTTTATTCCCTAAAATTGAGATTAAGGTAAACTCTCATTGTACATACACTGAGAGACATGTACCCCGCTGTATATATCATGAAAATATAAAATGGTAGTAACAAATGTAAATTGGTAGTAGCAAATTGTTAAACCTGCAACCTGCTTGTGAACTAGTTTTAAATGACCAAAGGGTCCTAGTGCTTGGTAAATCATAAAACACAGTTTCTCTTTAAATCGCCCTTCGTGCTAGCGAGGGGCTTTTGATTCAAGGAACTGGAGCTGCGCAACCCTTCTAAGGACCCAACCTGATTACCTTTCTAGACCCTTACTAGGTAAGAGCTTCCATATATTATTAATTATTAATTATTATTATTATTATTATTATTATCATTATCATCATCATCCCAAGTGTCACTGAGCTATATTTATTTCTGGCTTGAGGCACATTAGTGCCTGGGGAATGTTGGTGCCTTGGGCTTCTTGATACCTTGGACATATTGAAGCCTGAGGCAAGTTGGTGCCTGTAGTATGTTGGTGACCCAGGCATATTGGTACCTAGAGCATATTAGTATTTGCCAGAATTAAATATCCTACACTGCCTGCTGTCTACAGGTAAGTGTACCTAAAACAACTTTGCTGCGTACTGGGTGCTCACTCCACCGCTATTATTACCGAATTAAAACTGAGGGATTCACTCCACCTAGATTGTTACTCAGTTGTAAACAAAGATTCAATCCATTATTCTTACTCATTTATAAACAAGGATTCACTCCAATATTATTACTCAGTTTTAAACAAAGATTGACTGCACTATTAACAGTTGTAAATAAGGATTCACTCCAAGACTTATCATTCAGTTTATTTACAATAATTCTGATTAGTGATAATAAAGACTGAAAATGAAATTAATACCAAACTTATTTCACGATAAAGAACAACGATTAAATGTACGGTAATACCAGACTTCAGATCTAAATATATACTTGAATCCTAAGATACGCGATTCACTAAATCATTTATGTTGATTAAGAATATGACAAATATTGTGCAGAATATCACGCATTCTTCGACAAATGTAGTTTATTAGGGTAAATTTCTGGCTATATTTTACCATGTTCATGCGAGACTTCCATATTTAATGAGAGTGAAATAAGACAAAACTAAATATTTACAATACGCTAACATGTGCGAAGAATGTCATAGTATCAGTAAACAAAACTAGCTAAAAATATATTTTGCCTGGCTCTGTCGTCTGAAGATCTTGACTGATCTCGTTGCAACATCAAGCAGACATTGCAAACATTGCAGGAGTCCATTTACCTTTGTAGCGTGTTTCCATTACTGCAATGTCTTGATGGAATCTTTAACAATGCTTGTCCGTCACCTCAGATAGACTCTCAAGATAAAAGACAACTGTGAGTTAAGGAAAAGTAGTTTGAGTCGCATGTTGCAGCTCAGTCGTTAACTTCACAGTAGTTGATCCACCAGTGCTAGTCCAGTCGTTAACTTCACAGTAGTTGATCCACCAGTGCCAGCCCAGTCGTTGTTAGCTTCCCAGCAGTTGATCCACCAGTGTCAGCTCAGTCGTTGTTAGCTTCCCAGCAGTTGATCCACCAGTGTCAGCTCAGTCGTTGTTAACTTCCCAGTAGTTGATCCACCAGTGTCAGCTCAGTCGTTGTTAACTTCCCAGTAGTTGATCCACCAGTGCCTGAAGTTGACATCTCTGTGGCTACCAGGGAACCCTTTGAGTGGATGCCAAACTGTTAAATCCACATCATTCATTTCCGTCTGAAAATAATCTCCATTCATGAGTCAGGGAATATAGGAATATATATGAATCTAACACTACACCTTCCATAATCTTGGCATAACATTGTGTTTTAAACATTCATAACAAGTGTTTCAATCCCGAATGATCCTTTTTCCAATGCCTTGACCAGTTATTTAATGATAACAAGCTCAGTGTGTATTAGCGGCCATAAAATCTTGTCCACTGAAACTAATGGAGCATTGACTACACTGAAATGACTAAGTAAAGTGCTAGCCAAGCGTTACTGCTCTCCCAGGTCCAGTCCATTAAATTTGATTCTCCAACATGCTTTTAAAGTGTGGAAACAAAAATGTTGTAGATCCGTCACTATGCATTCTGAACCAGTGTACATAAAAGATTTATATTATAATTATTTTCAAAACAAAAGAATTTGTGATACCCACACAAAAATTATATCTATCTCATACAGCACACCTAATAAATATAAAATTACAATTATGTGTCTATTTTTTTTTTTTTTTTTGAAAGGTACGCTTTATATAACTAATATATCCTTAAAAATTATTGAGCTTCTTT
>NW_027201026.1:7500-14569 GCF_038502225.1 Cherax quadricarinatus
GATGCTGTATGCTTTGTACGTCTTAATGTTTAGTTTGTCTTGTACAATAATACTGAAATATGGATTAGTACACAAAAAAATATCACTTAGGAGACTGAAACGTGTGGGGGCGACGTTTAGGTCCTACTTGAACTATTATTTAGTCAGACAGTAGTAGGTGTATCAGACCAACATTGATAATCCCATTACTAGTATTACATTAGACTGTTACAAAATTTTTTTGTCGATGTAATAATCATAAAGCAGATCGTTAGTGTCCAAGATTATAAACTTTAGCATTCTTGTAAACCAGAATAATTAATTATCCGGTAGTTGTTACCAGCAGCAACAGTCTGGTTGTCCGGGTAGATATCAAGCAAGTGGGGCCCAAGGCTGGTGTCTGGGAGTAGGAAAACTCTCGAAATTCATCAAAGGTATATCAGAGGTAAAGTTAAGACTCCCCTAAATGCTCTGAGTAACTGGAGTTTACCTGGAGAGAGTTCCGGGGGTCAACGCCCCCGCGGCCCGGTCTGTGACCAGGCCGCCTGGTGGATCAGAGCCTGATCAACCAGGCTGTTACTGCTGGCTGCACGCAAACCAACGTACGAGCCACAGCCCGGCTGGTCAGGAACCGACTTTAGGTGCTTGTCCAGTGCCAGCTTGAAGACTGCCAGGGGTCTGTTGGTAATCCCCCTTATGTGTGCTGGGAGGCAGTTGAACAGTCTCGGGCTAGGGAGACTTTCTGTATAGGTCTGAAATGCCAACTATTCTTAAATCACTTGTATTTTGTGTTTTGTTGAAATTATTATTTATTTATTATGATTATTATTATTATTATTATTATTATTGTTGTTGTTGTTTTCCTAGGATGTCATGTCTTGTAGCTCCCGAATTCTTCAGAAGTAAGACTCACAACTTTATCGGTATCTCCAAAATGTTTGACATAACTGCGACTCTTCACCACTTTCCCTCCATATATAAGGAGGGTCATCGACAAACGCCTATAGTTGTCGTTAAGAGGGAAGAGATTCCTCAAAACAGTTCCTGATCTGTCGGGTTGTGGTGCATACGTTGGACAGCGGGAGGCGGTCACTAATGGCTTGATCCATGAGGCCTGGAGAACACTGAACACAAACTGTGCTCAGTGTTCTCCGTTTCTTTCGCCAGAGTTTCCTGTCATGCACCAGAGAGTCTGCCGAATTTGAAATTTGATATCCGTTGTCTTCCCCTGTAGAGGGAACGAGTTGGTATATCCCTTTTGGCGTAGAGGTACACGTAGCACTGACCAGAGTCGCAGTGTAACACCACAGCTGGATGGTTGCCACAAGTCTGTAGCAAACTCTTCTGAAAAGGAAAGAATTCAAACTACATTAATTAAGCCGGAGACTAAGATATATTACGAGATAATCACAAAATTTACTCCTGGCCTAATTAATTTGCACATTACTGTACTTGTCTAGTGCAGCTTCCAGCATCAGTGAGCTCATCAGGCTCCTGAGGAACTAATTTAGATCAGCACTGGTTATATCGTCTTCCCAGTGTATTTCGTTAAGGTTATGATTTATTTTGTTCTAATTGTTTCTATTTTTTCGATGAAGTTGAATTTGTTGAATTCTCCCTCATGATTCATAGTGTGTGTGTGTGTGTGTGTGTGTGTGTGTGTGTCTTGGGCCACTGTTCATGCAGGTCTGTGTTTCGTTTGTGTTATGGTCTGAAGTTGCGGTGTTTGATACCGTTATGTTCCTCATTGTTGGTAAATATGAGGTGTAGGGTGTTTCCCAATCTGGTCGGCTTAGCGATCAGCTGGCTTAAGGCGAATTTATTGCAGAGGTGTAATAGTTGTGTCGTGTGGGACTGCTCCTCTAAACTAGCCTCAGGGACTATGTAATAACAGTCCTTTCTACATACTTCCACTGGAGTCACCTCAAATGGAAATCGCCAAGCAGCAAGATATTTGGGGCTGGGTTCCAAAACAATGTTTGGTCTCACAGTAACTGGTCCCTAAACTGCTTGAATTTATTTCCACTGTTTATATCCAAAAAGAAATCTCTCGCTTGTTACAAAGTTAATATAAAAAATTATATATTTCTGGACTTGATCCCTCTGGCAGCGGTGTGTCTCCTCCTATCAATCACCATAAAGTATAATGTTAATACCAATAATAACAGGAAGAACACCCACCACGGTGGGTTGGGTAAGAGAATTAATAGTGAGACTTCCACATAACAAACTGAATTGTTTATCATCTTAATGGCACTAAAGTTAATTTATGGCAATCAACTTGACTTCTTGATGAATACTGACTGTCATCACTGAATGCATTTGACTCACATAATGGGTCGAGCAACATGCTCACTGCACAAGTCAGGTGTTGATCTTCAAAAGTAAACAAAGAGAAGGAGATACCATTAAACATTGAAATAAACATTATGAAGTTGAAATATAAGACTGACTGTGATCTGGCAGTAGAAGATAATACGAAAATAGTTAAATAAGGACTTTGAGTAGATCTATAACTCACTACAACATGAATGTAGATTTACGGAGTAGTTTGCAGTGTAAACAAACTGAATTTTGTAGTAGCCAGGTTAGACTTGATTACAAGTACTTCTGGCAGTTTGACACACGTGATGACCAAACCAAATGTGAAATACGTGTTGATTCTTAAGGACAGTGTCTTGAACACTGTGTTCTTGGATTGCCACTTACTGAGGAATCCAGAGGTAGTGCACTAGTCGTACAGTCAGTACCCGACCAGTCGGGCTGTGGGTCGTACGTTGGACTAGGTTCGATCAGCAGTAACTGTCTGGTTGATCAGGTCCTGATCCACCAGGAGGCCTGGTCATGGACTGGGCCGCGGGGGCGGTGACCCCTGGAACACCCACCAAGCAGTATTCTATATAATACGTCAATTACTGTTAATGAAAATAAGATAGCAGAAATTTTGGCCACAATGTAACAGCCTCAGACGACCAACATCTAAACAAAAATTATTAATGGATTCTGATTTTCTCTTCTCTCCTTCCCCTTTCTCTTACCCCTTCATTTTTCTTTTCTCTTCCTCTCTCGTCTCCTTCCTCTCCGTCTTTTCTCTTTCGCTCTGCTCCTTCCTTTTTCACACTTTATATTCTCTGCTATTGTCACCTTTACCCTTTTTCATCCTTCTGCATTACCATCTCTCCCTCCCCATCATCTCCCTCTCCCCATCTCCCTTTCCATCATCTCCCCATCTCTCTACATCTCCCTCCCGTTCACCATTCTCACTCCATCATCTCCCCATCTCTCTACATCTCCCTCCCGTTCACCATTCTCACCCCATCCTCTCCATCTCCCTCTTCCCCACCGACCAGTTGTCCCTCACTCCTCCCCTCGTGTCACTTCCCCCTCCATCCCCCCTCTCAACCTGTTTTATGACGTCATAAAACCAATAGCCAGCCACCTGAGCCTGTGATGAGAGAGGTGGGCAGGGTGAGTGGGGCAGGGTGAGTGGGGCAGGGTTACCTGGAGTGGCTTCCAGGGGTCAGCGTCCCCGCGGCCCGGTCCTAGACTAGTTCTCATGATTGCCGGTGTGATCCATCAAGCTGTTAATGCACAGCCGCCCCACAACTCACCTTCCTGGGATGAAGTATGATTGCTACCCTTTCCTCAGCCGCCCTCCCGCCCCTACGGGTCATATACTTTCCCTTGATAATTCACTTTCCTTCGAGACACTGTATATTCCTTCTCCCGTTTATCCTCTCCCATCCTCTACCCTCTTTTCATATTCTCTCTCTTCAATCACCTCCCTTCTCCCATATTCTCTTCCATCAACTCTCATCATCTCCCCTCTCCTATATCTTCTCTTCCATCATCTTCCCTCTTCCATAATCTCCCTTCCTATTATATCATCTCCCCTCTCACACACCCCAATCTTCCATTCTCTCCTCCATTCTCTTCCCCCGTCCTCTCACCTCTTTCTCTATCCCCCTATTCTGTCTTCTGTCCGTTCCTCTTCCTTTCCTCCCCTTCCCCTCCCCTCCCCTCTCATTTCCGTCATATCAGTGAAGAAATAGTACAGATTTAGGATGACTTATGCAGATTAGTTTAAGCTTAACTTGGCTTTCCGTTTTTTGTATTAAAATGAAAATCCTTCCCTCGTTTGTCTGCTATTTTACCTCTCTCTCCTTCCCCCCCCTCCCCTGCTTCCTAACTGCTGGGGGAGGGAGGGTGAAGGGGGAGGAGAGGAGGGAAGGAAGAAGGAGAGGAAAGGTGAAATGGAAGTAGAGGGGAAGACTATACAAGGAAGGAAGGAGACAGGAGGAAGATACTGCAGGAGAGGATTGATGGGTTGGGGAAGATGGAGGGGGAAGGAGGAATGACCAGAGAAAGAACATTGGAAGGTGGGGAGAGAAGGTTGCAACTTCCTCTTATACTTCTACCTTTTATCATCTTTCATGTTGTCCATTCCTTTCTCAGCTCTTCCTTACCCCTTCTGTTTCTCTCCCTACCCCCCTCACCCCTTCTTTCTGCCCCTACCATCCGTTAATCCACCCCATTACCTTGGACTCTAACCCCTCTCCCAAACCCCTTATTCCAAACCCCTGACCCCCAATTCCAACCCCCGTACCCCCCCCCCGACAAATTACAGTAAGGTGGTCATGTTTTAAGAAGTGCAGACAAGAAAATGAATCCTTGCATTGTTCTGTAATTGTGGTTCCCAGTGTGAGAGGGAGGGGGAGGAGAGGGGAGGGTTGGAGGCAAGAGAGGGGGAGGGGGAGAGGGGAGGTTCATTTAAATAATAACTTCTTGGAGGAGACGGGAGTGTGTGGTAGCCAGGCTGAGGCTGTATTTACAAGCACATCTCTCATGACAATAGTAAAACACTTAGAAAAAACTTGAGTACGTCTGTAACCCGCTATGATAACATGACTGATAACCATATTTATTGAGCAAGTGTGTAATGTAAACAGTGACTGATAAGTAGTAGGGAAGTTTACACCTGGTTACGACTTTACAGGTATACCTCTGGTAGTGTGAGACACACACACACACACACACACACACACACACACACACACACACACACACACCTACCTACCTAGTAGCGACCAGTGAGGAGACGGGGCCGGGAGCTGGGGCTCGATCCGTGCAACCTCAACTGGGTGAGTGCACACACACACACACACACAGGGCCAGGAGCTTGGACTCGACCCCTGCAACCTCAACTAGGTGAGAACTAGGTGAGTACACATACGCACGCACGCATATACAACAGGCCTAGTGTCTAATCGACATGTGCCTAGGACAAAATGGTAACTAACTAACACTCACACATACACTCACACACTCACACACACAAACACACACACACACACACACACACACAAACACACACGCAAACACACACACACACACACACACAAACACACACACACTAACACACACACACAAACACACACACACAGATGGAATTCATTAAGACGAAAGAGAACTAGTGAGTGACGTGTGAGGTAGAGCAGCAGGTACTGTGGGGTGACACAGTAGCAGGTACTGTGGGGTGACACAGTAGCAGGTACTGTGGGGTGACACAGTAGCAGGTACTGTGGGGTGACACAGTAGCAGGTACTGTGGGGTGACAGTAGCAGGTACTGTGGGGTGACACAGTAGCAGGTACTGTGGGGTGACACAGTAGCAGGTACTGTGGGGTGACACAGTAGCAGGTACTGTGGGGTGACACAGTAGCAGGTACTGTGGGGTGACACAGTAGCAGGTACTGTGGGGTGACACAGTAGCAGGTACTGTGGGGTGACACAGTAGCAGGTACTGTGGGGTGACACAGTAGCAGGTACTGTGGGGTGACACAGTAGCAGGTACTGTGGGGTGACACAGTAGCAGGTACTGTGGGGTGACACAGTAACAGGTACTGTGGGGTGACACAGTAGCAGGTACTGTGGGGTGACACAGTAGCAGGTACTGTGGGGTGACACAGTAGCAGGTACTGTGGGGTGACACAGTAGCAGGTACTGTGGGGTGACACAGTAGCAGGTACTGTGGGGTGACACAGTAGCAGGTACTGTGGGGTGACACAGTAGCAGGTACTGACAGTAGCAGGTACAGTAGCAGGTACTGTGGGGTGACACAGTAGCAGGTACTGTGGGGTGACACAGTAACAGGTACTGTGGGGTGACACAGTAGCAGGTACTGTGGGGTGACACAGTAGCAGGTACTGTGGGGTGACACAGTAGCAGGTACTGTGGGGTGACACAGTAGCAGGTACTGTGGGGTGACACAGTAGCAGGTACTGTGGGGTGAGACAGTAGCAGGTACTGTGGGGTGACACAGTAGCAGGTACTGTGGGGTGACACAGTAGCAGGTGAAGAAAAATATTATATGGGAACAATGACATGGAATTTACAGATGTAAAATGATAGAAAACGTGATGTACAACTACCTCTAAGAAATCAGTACTGTTTCTATCTTAAACTACCTGTTACTTCACTGTGATCCACAGAGCTTCATGTACCAGTAGGTTGATTATGTTTTCCACCAATCCTGTTATTACTACAGCAGGGGGGTGCACACAGAACTAGAAGTACGTAGAACTACTTGTACCCACTACTATGAGTGGTAGTTGAGCAACACGAGCAGTTTAAAATGGAAACTGCTAATTCAGTATTATTATAATCGAGGGGGAAGCGCTAAATGCGTTGGATTACACAGTGCCTGTGGGGAGATGAAGAAGGTATTCAGGTTTAATTCAGGGAACTGGAGCACAAATCCAATTCCCTAGATCAAGAGCCCCTCACCAGCATCAAGGAACCTTCCTTGAAGGTTACTAATATGGTAGAGGTGGTTTTAGCCTTTGAATTGCATCCAGTTTCATCTCTGCAAATTCCGTATCATTTATCCAACATTTTGGGGAATATTTTTACTTATCTGTTGATTAATAAATCCCCTGGATGGCAAAGCGTTACCTCAATGTCACGACTCACGAAATCGTAATGACATGATTGCAAACAAACCATACCACGGGTGGGGATAGAACCCGCGGGTTCTATCCCCACCCGTGGTATGGTTTGTTTACCTCAGTGTCAACTGAATATGATTATAT
>NW_027201027.1:0-14567 GCF_038502225.1 Cherax quadricarinatus
CTTATTTGGGAGTACTCAAATAGTGTTTTGGAAATGTTCAAAGGTGTTCAAAGGTGTTTTGAGTGTGTTCAAATGTTGTTTTTGAAGGTGTTCAAGGGTGTTTTGAAGGTGTTCAAGGGTGTTTTGAAGGTGTTCAAAGGTGTTTTGAGGTTATTCAAAGGTGTTTTGAGTGTGTTCAAATGATTATGAGAGTGCTTTGAAGGTGTTTTGAAGGTGTTCAAGGGTGTTTATGTGAGTATTCAAAGGTGTTTTTTGAAGGTGTACAAATGATTATGAGAGTACTTATGAAGGTGTTCAAATGATGTGCAAGAGTACTTATGAAGGTGTTCTGGGAGTATTCAGAGGTGATTTGGGGGTGTTCGAATGATGTTTTTGGAGTATTTCAGTGTTGTTTGGAAATGTATAAAGGTATTTTTGTGAGTATTCAAATGATTTATGAGAGTGTTTTGAAGATGTTCAAAGTAAAAGTGCGTATTTAACTTCGTAATATGTAAAATTGTGAGTAGTGAATTTAACGAAAGTGGATGTAAGCGATGTGGTGACTTTCTGATGTACTGTGTCCCCTTATTAACTTTAATGAACTAAAAGGGTTAAAACGAGAAAAATTGGGGGTTATGAGTGAAAATTGTGAGGTGTTGGTTGGAGTGTGAGGGTTTGGGAGGGTGGGGAGGAGGTTACTTCGTGGGGGAGTGACCTGAGATGAAATAGTTAAAAAAATGTCTAGACTTGTGTTGTAAAGAAATTGTGGGTATTAACGAAAAAATGTGCCTTTCTGATGTACTGTGTCCCCTTATTAACTTGAATGAACTAAAAGGATCGACAAGATTCAGCCTGTGTGCGCGTGACGTCACTGCTATGTCCCCTTATTACTTTAATGAACTAAAAGGGTCGACAAGATTCAACCTGTGTATGCGTGGTCCTTTTTAGTTCATTTAACTTAATGAGAGGAATACTGACGACCGCCGAGTAAACACATTTAACTTAATTTTTAGTTCATTTAACTTAATGAGAGGAAACTTTTAGTTCATTTTAAAATAATAAGGGGAAGATGTTTAGACCTGTAGTAAGCATGCTTACCCCCAGAGGGGGGATTCCAAAAACTTGATCCGAGGAATTTCGAAAACCCCATAGGGGGGAATCCAAAAAAAACTTGATCCAAGGAGATGGAGAATTTCGAAAACCCCATAGGGAGGAATCCAAAAAACTTGATCCGAGGAGATGGAGACTTTCGAAACCCCCATAGGGGGGGGAAACTTGTAATATCAGAAAAAACTTGATCCGAGGAGATGGAGACAAGAAAATGATTCAAAAAAAAATTCGAAACCCCCATAGGGGGGAATCCAAAAAGGTAATATCGATAAATTTTGGGATGGGGGGTGAAAGTGGGAGGGGGAAAAAAACTTGATCCGAGGAATTGGAGAATTTCGAAAACCCCATAGGGGGGGGAATCCAAAAACCTTGATCCAAGGAGATCATAAGAAAAAAAATTCGAGGCGCGGGGGCGATCCGGATGACGCTGCAGAAGGCGCAGCAGAAGGCGCGGGCGGGGGTCGCGAAGGGCGCGCGCGAAGGGCGCGCGGGGCGCGGGGCGGGGCGCGGGGCGGGCGCGCGGGCGGGCGGGCGGGGTGCGCGGCGCGAAGGGGGGGTCGCGAAGGGGGGGGTCGTGGGCGGGGGTAATGGTTGGGGGGGTCAAGGGTGAGGTAGTCTCGAGAGCGAGGTCAAGGTCAAACCGGAAGTAACACCTAGGTGTGAAAAGGTGACCCTCCAGCTGCTGGTCCTAGACCGGATACACCGCCCAGTGGAAGGCCTAAACCGGAAGGGATGCTCCAGCCGCATGCCTTTTTCCGGAAGGGATGCCCCAGCCGCTTTTTCACTACTTATATATATATATATATATATATATATATATATATATATATATATATATATATATATATATATATATATATATATATATTATATATATATATATATATATATATAATATATAATATATATATATATAATATATATATATATATATATATATATATATATATATATATATATATATATATATATATATATATATATATATATATATATATATATATATATATATATATATATATATATATATATATATATATATATATATATATATATATATATATATAATATTGAAGCTTTATAAGTGTAGTGTAAGGGCGCCTCTGGCAAGAGAGTGATGGAGTAAATGATGATGAAAGATTTCCTTTTTCTGGCCACCTTTCCTTTGTGCGAAACGCCCGATGTGCTAATAAAAAAATATACATACATACATACATACATACACTACTTAGTTTAATTACAAATTTTGATAGAGTATCAGTTGTATACAAGGCAGCGCTGTTTCCATGTTACATAAGATTTATGAGGTTTCGAGTAATTGAGTTTTTCAGCCTCAATTCACGAAATGAAAATTAAAATGTCCATTGAAATGTCAGTTAAAATATCACTAAACTTAATTTGGAGATGCACACTCTACAGCAAAAATGGTTAATGTTTAACAGCGAGCAACAACCGTCACGGTAGCACGCTCCCTCTGTAAGGTAGACAAGGTCTTTCCTGAGAAGACATAGAACTCACGAAATCGTAATGACACGATTGCAAACAAACCATACCACGGGTGGGGTTAGAACCCGCGAGCAGAGTCTCAAAACTCCAGACCGACGCGTTAGCCACTGGGCCAGCTACCTGGAAACCATACTTCAGGTGAGCCAGCTAGCTGGGCCACCCGAGCTATGATTTCCAGCTAGCTGGCCCAGTGGTTAACTAGTCGGTCTGGAGTTTTGACACTCTCTGACCGCGGGTTCCAACCCCACCCGTGATATGGTTAAGATATAGGAGGCGACGGCTCAGCTTTTTTTTTCGGTGAGACTGGTATCGGAGACACAGAAACTTACTCTAAGTTTCATCATCAGTTTGTGACTTTTAAATGTGAGGTGTTTGTTTTAATGTGGTCCTTCCTGCGAAGGTACGTAACACCTTCATCAGGCACCTTCCTGCGAAGGTACGTAACACCTTCATCAGGCACCTTCCTACGAATGTACGTAACACCTTCATCAAACACCTTTCTGCGAAGGTACGTAATACCTTCATCAAACACCTTTCTGCGAAGGTACGTAACACCTTCATCAGACATCTTCCTGCGAATGTACGTAATACCTTCATCAGGCACCTTCCTGCGAATGTACGTAATACCTTCATCAAACACCTTTCTGCGAAGGTACGTAACACCTTCATCAGGCACCTTCCTGCGAATGTACGTAATACCTTCATCAAACACCTTTCTGCGAAGGTACGTAACACCTTCATCAGGCACCTTCCTGCGAATGTACGTAATACCTTCATCAAACACCTTTCTGCGAAGGTACGTAACACCTTCATCAGGCACCTTCCTGCGAAGGTACGTAACACGATCATCAGACACCTTCCTGCGAAGGTACGTAACACCTTCGACAGACACCTTCCTGTGAAGGTACGTAACACCTTCGACAGACACCTTCCTGTGAAGGTACGTAACACCTTCGACAGACACCTTCCTGCGAAGGTACGTAACACCATCATCAGACACCTTCCTGCGAAGGTACGTAACACCTTCATCAGGCACCTTCCTGCGAAGGTACGTAACACCTTCATCAGACACCTTCCTGCGAATGTACGTAACACCTTCATCAGGCACCTTCCTGCGAAGGTACGTAACACCTTCGACAGACACCTTCCTGGGAAGGTACGTAACACCTTCGACAGGCACCTTCCTGGAAAGGTACTTAACACCTTCGACAGACACCTTCCTGGAAAGGTACGTAACACCTTCGACAGACACCTTCCTGCGAAGGTACGTAGCACCTTCGACAGACACCTTCCTGCGAAGGTACGTAACACCTTCGACAGACACCTTCCTGGGAAGGTACGTAACACCTTCGACAGACACCTTCCTGGGAAGGTACGTAACACCTTCGACAGACACCTTCTTGCGAAGGTACGTAACACCTTCGACAGACACCTTCCTGGGAAGGTACGTAATACCTTCGACAGACACCTTCCTGGAAAGGTACGTAACACCTTCGACAGACACCTTCCTGGGAAGGCACGTAACACCTTCGACAGACACCTTCCTGGGAAGGTACGTAACACCTTCGACAGACACCTTCCTGCGAAGGTATGTAACACCTTCGACAGACACCTTCCTGGGTAGGTACGTAACACCTTCGACAGACACCATCCTGGGAAGGTACGTAACACCTTCGACAGACACCTTCCTGGAAAGGTACGTAACACCATCATCAGACACCTTCCTGCGAAGGTTCGTATCACCTTCGACAGACACCTTCCTGCGAAGGTACGTATCACCTTCGACAGACAACTTCCTGGGAAGGTACGTAACACCTTCGACAGACACCTTCCTGGGAAGGTACGTAACACCTTCGACAGACACCTTCCTGGGAAGGTACGTAACACCTTCGACAAACACCTTCTTGCGAAGGTACGTAACACGTTCGACAGACACCTTCCTGGGAAGGTATGTAACACCTTCGACAGACACCTTCCTGGGAAGGTACGTAACACCTTCGACACACACCTTCCTGGGAAGGTACGTAATACCTTCGACAGACACCTTCCTGCGAAGGTACGTAACACCTTCGACAGACACCTTCCTGGGAAGGTACGTAACACCTTCGACAGACACCTTACTGGGAAGGTACGTAACACCTTCGACAGACACCTTCCTGGAAAGGTACGTAACACCTTCGACAGACACCGTCCAGGGAAGGTACGTAACACCTTCGGCAGACACCTTCCTGGGAAGGTACGTAACACCTTCGACAGACACCTTCCTGGGAAGGTACGTAACACCTTCGGCAGACACCTTCCTGGTAAGGTACGTAACACCTTCGACAGACACCTTCCTGGGAAGGTACGTAACACCTACGACAGACACCGTTCTGGGAAGGCACGTAACACCTACGACAGACACCTTCTTGGGAAGGTACGTAACACCTTCAACAGACACCTTCTTGGGAAAGTACGTAACACCTTCGACAGACACCTTCCTGCGAAGGTATGTAACACCTTCGACAGACACCTTCCTGTAAAGGTACGTAACAGCTTCGACAGACACCTTCCTGCGAAGGTACGTAACACCTTCGACGGACACCTTCCTGGGAAGGTACGTAACACCTTCGACAGACACCTTCCTGCGAAGGTACATAACACCTTCGACAGACACCTTCCTGCGAAGGTACGTAACACCTTCGACAGACACCTTCCTGGGAAGCTACGTAACACCTTCGACAGACACCTTCCTGCGAAGGTACGTAACACCTTCGACAGACACCTTCCTGCGAAGGTACGTAACACCTTCGACAGACACCTTCCTGCGAAGGTACGTAACACCATCATCAGACACCTTCCTGCGAAGGTACGTAACACCTTTATCAGGCACCTTCCTGCGAAGGTACGTAACACCTTCATCAGACACCTTCCTGCGAATGTACGTAACACCTTCATCAGGCACCTTCCTGCGAAGGTACGTAACACCTTCGACAGACACCTTCCTGGGAAGGTACGTAACACCTTCGACAGGCACCTTCCTGGAAAGGTACTTAACACCTTCGACAGACACCTTCCTGGAAAGGTACGTAACACCTTCGACAGACACCTTCCTGCGAAGGTACGTAGCACCTTCGACAGACACCTTCCTGCGAAGGTACGTAACACCTTCGACAGACACCTTCCTGGGAAGGTACGTAACACCTTCGACAGACACCTTCCTGGGAAGGTACGTAACACCTTCGACAGACACCTTCTTGCGAAGGTACGTAACACCTTCGACAGACACCTTCCTGGGAAGGTACGTAATACCTTCGACAGACACCTTCCTGGAAAGGTACGTAACACCTTCGACAGACACCTTCCTGGGAAGGCACGTAACACCTTCAACAGACACCTTCCTGGGAAGGTACGTAACACCTTCGACAGACACCTTTCTGCGAAGGTATGTAACACCTTCGACAGACACCTTCCTGGGTAGGTACGTAACACCTTCGACAGACACCATCCTGGGAAGGTACGTAACACCTTCGACAGACACCTTCCTGGAAAGGTACGTAACACCATCATCAGACACCTTCCTGCGAAGGTACGTATCACCTTCGACAGACATCTTCCTGCGAAGGTACGTAACACCTTCGACAGACAACTTCCTGGGAAGGTACGTAACACCTTCGACAGACACCTTCCTGGGAAGGTACGTAACACCTTCGACAGACACCTTCCTGGGAAGGTACGTAACACCTTCGACAAACACCTTCTTGCGGAGGTACGTAACATGTTCGACAGACACCTTCCTTGGAAGGTATGTAACACCTTCGACAGACACCTTCCTGGGAAGGTACGTAACACCTTCGACACACACCTTTTTGGGAAGGTACGTAATACCTTCGACAGACACCTTCCTGCGAAGGTACGTAACACCTTCGACAGACACCTTCCTGGGAAGGTACGTAACACCTTCGACAGACACCTTACTGGGAAGGTACGTAACACCTTCGACAGACACCTTCCTGGAAAGGTACGTAACACCTTCGACAGACACCTTCCTGGGAAGGTACGTAACACCTTCGGCAGACACCTTCCTGGGAAGGTACGTAACACCTTCGACAGACACCTTCCTGGGAAGGTACGTAACACCTTCGGCAGACACCTTCCTGGTAAGGTACGTAACACCTTCGACAGACACCTTCCTGGGAAGGTACGTAACACCTACGACGGACACCGTTCTGGGAAGGCACGTAACACCTACGACAGACACCTTCTTGGGAAGGTACGTAACACCTTCAACAGACACCTTCTTGGGAAAGTACGTAACACCTTCGACAGACACCTTCCTGCGAAGGTATGTAACACCTTCGACAGACACCTTCCTGGGAAGGTACGTAACAGCTTCGACGGACACCTTCCTGCGAAGGTACGTAACACCTTCGACGGACACCTTCCTGGGAAGGTTCGTAACACCTTCGACAGACACCTTCCTGCGAAGGTACATAACACCTTCGACAGACACCTTCCTGCGAAGGTACGTAACACATTCGACAGACACCTTCCTGGGAAGCTACGTAACACCTTCGACAGACACCTTCCTGCGAAGGTACGTAACACCTTCGACAGACACCTTCCTGCGAAGGTACGTAACACCTTCGACAGACACCTTCCTGCGAAGGTACGTAACACCTTCGACACACACCTTTCTGCGAAGGTACATAACACCTTCGACAGACACCTTCCTGCGAAGGTACGTAACACCTTCGACAGACACCTTCCTGCGAAGGTACGTAACACCTTCGACAGACACCTTCCTGGGAAGGTACGTAACACCTTTGACAGACACCTTTGAACACTATTTCACAAAGAAAAATGCTACTCTCTTTTAAGTTCGGTCTTGTCATGAATATCAGACAGTTTGGTCGTTAAGATAAAATTTGTTCGGATTTTAAACCTGGAGGGTTAGTCTGTATTATTTCATTTGTCCCCCAGGATGCGACCCACACCACCCGACTAACACTCAGGTACCTACTTGCTGCTAGGTGAACAAGAACAGCCGGTGTGAGGAACGTGCCCAGTGTTTCTACCAGTCCGGGGATTGAACCACGGCTCCTCAGAGTGTGATGCAAGAGTGTTGCCTACCGAGCCAAGGGCCAACTTCAATGAGTTTGTCATGAACAAATAATTTCCTGTACAGTCTCCTAAGTTCATTTTGCAGTAATGAATAGTCTAGATTCCGGGTCTTATCTTTCTTGATAATAACTTTGTGTTTTTAAAAAGAACCAATAGGCAGGCAGTGAACTCATTCTCTGTATACATATGCATGAATATACGTATATATTGTGTAGTTTTAAAAATAGGTTAGATATATATATGAGTGGGTGTGGGTGGGTGTGAGTTGGACCTGGCTAGCTTGTGCGACTAGGCCTGATGCCGTGCTCCTTCCTTAAGTGGAAGTGACCTGACTAGGTGGGTCATTTGGCTAATCCGGGGGAGGGGACATGGACCTGCTTCGCATGGGTCAGTAGGCCTGCTGCAGTGCTCCTTCTTTCTTATGTTCTGATATATATATATATATATATATATATATATATATATATATATATATATATATATATATATATATATATATATATATATATATATATATATAAATATATATATATATATATATATATATATATATATATATATATATATATATATATATATATATATATATATATATATATATATATATATATATATATATATATGTATATATATATATATATATATATATATATATATATATATATATATATATATATATATATATATATATATATATATATATATATATATATATATATATATATATATATATATATATATATATATATATATATATAGTAGCCTGGCCCAGAAGTGAGTGCAGGTAAGGACAACGAGAAGCTCTCATGAACAATGTGGAAGTGAGACCGATCTGGTCTTTATAAATTTTGTTATTCTTCTTCTTATTGTTATTATTTCATTCACTGAGAGCGCTAAATCCGTCGGAGTCATACAGCACTAGGGAAGAATTTGAGAAAATGAGGCTTGATGCAACGGAGTGAATGAGCTTATTTCCTTGGATCAGGAACCCCTCACTAACCATGGTCACCATCTTGAAAGGTGGTCTTTTAAAAAGGTCCAATTTTAGTGAATAAATAGTTTTTGCAACTCAGCGGGCGTTATGCCCGGGCACCTGCAGCTCAGCGGGCGTTATGCCCGGGCACCTGCAGCTCAGCGGGCGTTATGCCCGGGCACCTGCAGCTCACCGGGCGTTATGCCCGGGCACCTGCAGCTCAGCGGGCGTTATGCCCGGGCACCTGCAGCTCACCGGGCGTTATGCCCGGGCACCTGCAGCTCACCGGGCGTTATGCCCGGGCACCTGCAGCTCAGCGGGCGTTATGCCCGGGCACCTGTAGCTCTAAGCTTAACATCTGTCTCTGATGGTTCTCACTGAAAAGTACATGTTTCATTTTTCGAGGAAATTTTTGTGTTGCTACCTGTGTTGCTACCTGTGTTGCTACCTGTGTTGCTACCTGTGTTGCTACCTGTGCTGCTACCTGTGTTGCTACCTGTGTTGCTACCTGTGTTGCTACCTGTGTTGCTACCTGTGTTGCTACCTGTGTTGCTACCTGTGTTGCTACCTGTGTTGCTACCTGTGTTGCTACCTGTGTTGCTACCTGTGTTGCTACCTGTGTTGCTACCTGTGTTGCTACCTGTGTTGCTACCTGTGTTGCTACCTGTGTTGCTACCTGTGTTGCTACCTGTGTTGCTACCTGTGTTGCTGCCTGTGTTGCTACCTGTGTTGCTACCTGGGTTGTTACCTGTGTTGCTACCTGTGTTGCTACCTGTGTTGCTACCTGTGTTGCTACCTGTGTTGCTACCTGTGTTGCTACCTGTGTTGCTACCTGTGTTGCTACCTGGGTTGTTACCTGTGTTGCTACCTGTGTTGCTACCTGTGTTGCTACCTGTGTTGCTACCTGTGTTGCTACCTGTGCTGCTACCTGTGTTGCTACCTGTGTTGCTACCTGTGTTGCTGCCTGTGTTGCTACCTGTGTTGCTACCAGTGTTGCTACCTGCGTTGCTATATGTGTTGCTACCTGCGTTGCTACCTGTGTTGCTACCTGTGTTGCTACCTGTGTTGCTACCTGTGTTGCTACCTGTGTTGCTGCCTGTGTTGCTACCTGTGTTGCTACCTGTGTTGCTACCTGTGTTGCTACCTGTGTTGCTACCTGTGTTGCTACCTGTGTTGCTACCTGTGTTGCTACCTGTGTTGCTACCTGGGTTGTTACCTGTGTTGCTACCTGTGTTGCTACCTGTGTTGCTACCTGTGTTGCTACCTGTGTTGCTACCTGTGCTGCTACCTGTGTTGCTACCTGTGTTGCTACCTGTGTTGCTGCCTGTGTTGCTACCTGTGTTGCTACCAGTGTTGCTACCTGCGTTGCTATATGTGTTGCTACCTGCGTTGCTACCTGTGTTGCTACCTGTGTTGCTACCTGTGTTGCTACCTGTGTTGCTACCTGTATTGCTACCTGTGTTGCTACCTGTGTTGCTACCTGTGTTGCTACCTGTGTTGCTACCTGTGTTGCTACCTGTGTTGCTACCTGTGTTGCTACCTGTGTTGCTACCTGTGTTGCTACCTGTATTGCTACCTGTGTTGCTACCTGTGTTGCTACCTGTGTTGCTACCTGTGTTGCTACCTGTGTTGCTACCTGTATTGCTACCTGCGTTGCTATATGTGTTGCTACCTGCGATGCTGCCCATGTTGCTCCCTGTGTTTCTTCCATGTTGCACTCCAACTTCCCCCTCGTTATGGAGTCTGTCAAAATCTACTAAGACATCACTGCCAGCGTGAAGGCTCTTGTTTATCAATAAAATATTATTATTTTAGGAAACCCTTATAGTCTTTTTTTATCGCGCTACACTGTCTCCAAATACAAATGCGATTATAATGGTGTGTATGATGTGGAAGTACAGGACCTGACGCCATAACACAGTACATCAATTCTTTACTTTAGATTTCTTCTCAGAATCGATGAGCTAATTTTACTAATGATGCTCAGTACTGAACACTGTCAAGAATGGTTTACCCAGCAATTACTGTTTTTATGACAATTTCCTTCCCAGTATCTCGTCGTAGTGTTAGCACCAAGCAACGAGTTCTTGTATGACTAAGACCTGTATCAAGTGATACTTCTCGTCCATGCAGCACAAGGATCTTCTCTTGGTATTGGCAGGATTCTCGCCCGTTCTTAAATCTCAAGGACTGATGTGCGGCTCGAATTACCATGTTCAGGTCTTCATTTTGCTACAAAATTTCCAAATGAATTCCTTTGTCGGGAATAATGTCGCTGTTGGCAATGGTATCATAGCGGTACCGTAGCGCTACCGTAGCGCTACCGTAGCGCTACCGTAGTGCTACCGGAGGTTTCTCAATCAGCTACGTTTCAGCCCAAGTTGTAGCGGTAATAATTATTAACTTTACAAAGCTAATACTTAAAAATATAAACTATATATTGTATTACACCTTAACGCTTTCATCAGACCTTACGATTTTATGAGACTTTTTCAGCTGGTGTTACGGATTGCTATCTCAAAATATTATTTTTGTTAATGGTGTATTAACTACTAGTGGAGAGAAAATTAGCTTGCGAATCATTCTATATATTATGGTGTCAAATTAACATCAACGTAATAAATTAATATCTAATGTTGAAACGTAAAACTGAAATATTTTTGTTATTGCCTTGCTGGACATACATTACGTTTATCATTACGTTCTTCCTGTTAGTTGTAAGTAGGTAAGATAAACAGCATAATATTTTGGTATACATTACTTAGCTTTCCGTAAAGGCTCGTTGTAACAATTTCTTTATGGTTAAAGGTTAATGGCTTAAAATCATATATATTATTTCATAAATCTGCCACATCACAGAGATCGTCTAACATCACCTAATATCATCTAGTGTTGCGCAGGTCGAGTGTTGCGCAGGTCGAGTGTTGCTGCTTAACGTGACAAGCATATGCCTAAATATACCAAGTACAACACACCAGCATCATAAACACAGTGATAGGAGCCAACACGTACCCAAATATACGGAGTACAACACACTGGCAGGAGAAAGATTAGGTGAATCATAGCAGAAAACACTTCAGGCTAGTGGAACAATGTCGTTCATATGAAGCATGTCTCTCGGGTCCTAAAAAATAGTACACTGAAGCAATTTACAGTTCCCAGGTGCTCTTAGTGCGTCTCGGAGAATGTTAAAATTTAACTGACTCCGTTCGAAATGCAATGAATTCATGAATTCACATATTTAACATGCAAATATTGAGACAGTATGTAAATAATATTACCATTAATTAATACTATTTTAAAATTGTTATATATTGTTAGGAGGAACTAGGAAAAGTTGAATAAATAATAACACAAATTATAATGTTTGTTTCACAGTATATTTTAGAATATACCCAACGATTTCTCTGAAGGTACAGTCAGCCTTCAGTCTCATTATCAACCCTCCTGAAATTATTATTATTATTATTATTATTATTATTATTATTATTATTATTATTATTATTATTATTATTATTATTATTATTATTTTTATTGTTTATATTTATATATTTATTTTTATTATAATTATAATTATAATTATAATTATTATCATTATTGTTATTATTATTATTATTATTATTCATATATTTAATTACTCTTATTTATTTATTAAATCATTATTTACATTATTACATATATTATTTATATTCTGGCTACTGTTAATCATTTATATTAATACTACTCTTATTACTATTTCTATTTTTATTATTGTTGCCACCATTGCTGTTTCTTCCACTACTAATATCATTATTACTAATAATATTAAATTAAAACATAATAATAACATTAGATTTATTATTAAAATTATCATAATTATTAATATCAATAAAAATAATAAAGTGAGTTGCAATAAATCTCTTCATAAAAGTTGGTTTTAGGTGTCACAACCTAGAGTCCTCTTTATGGTACCTTCCAATTTATCTCAGAATAAATTCCCGTTGACTGAGAGACCTGGCATTGTGCTGGGCGCGGCAAGGATAAGGTGTTGCCAGACACTGTTGTCTAGCGGCCATACTACACGTCTTCTCATACTTGATCTTTGTATGTTTGTCTGAATATTACAATCACTCTCCCTCTCTTCTCTCATTATCTCTACTTTTTTCCCTCTCTCCAAGTCTTTCACCTTCCTTCTACTCCTTCACTCCCTCCTTCACTCCGCTGTACCTTCACTCCGCACTCAATAGAGATTCGTAAACCAAATAACCATCAGCCTGTGCCCACGAGTCCTTCAGCATCGGCATAGGAGGATCCACTGCTCTGGTGATTCAGGAAGAGTAGGCGAGGCTAAGAGGATCCCACATATTTCTTGGATACCCCGAAGTGATGCTGGAGAGTTGTATAAGTGGAGCGGGACTCTCGATTCTTTCCTCTATTGCAGCCGATGTAAGAGGGACAAGAAGCTTCCTTGGAGACGGTGAAGCTCTGTATGTTTGGTAGTGTTTATGTACAAAAGTTTACGCTCTGTATTAACCGCGGTGACTGGCTGATGTGCTATGGCCTTCAGGGACTCCTCTTAACTTTCGGAAAGGCAACGTGATCCAGTGCTGGATCACGCCGAATTTTCGAAAGTTAAGAGTAGTCCCCGAAGGGCAGAGCACATCAGCCAGTCACCACGGTTATTACACAGTGTATTTACTTCGTAAACCTACCCCCCTTCCTACTCGTTCCTCAGATAATATCCAATTATCTCCCATTTAACACTTATAGCTCAAATGTAACAATAATGATAATAGTAATAATATTCTTTTTCTTCTTTTTATTATTATTATTATTATAATAATCTTTTATTTATTAACACATCGGCCGTCTCCCACCAAGGCAGGGTGGCACGAAAAAGAAAAACTTTCGTCACCATTCATTCTATCACTGTCTTGCCAGAGGGGTGCTTTACACTACAGTTATAAAACTGTAACATTAACACCTTCTTCAGAGTGCAGACACTGCACTTCCCATCTCCAGGACTCAAGTTCTGCCTGCCGGTTTCTCTGAATCCCTTTATAATTGCTACCTTGCTCACACTCCAACAGCACGTCAAGTCCTAAAACTAACATGCTCACGCATCAGGAAGTCCAACACCCTCGCACGCAAACCTGCTTTACCCCTCTCCTTCCAACCTTTCCTAGGCCGAGCCTCTACCCCTGCCTGCCCTCCACTACAGAGTTTTTACTCTCGAGGTCCCTCGTCTCTACATGTCCGAACCACTCAACAACCCTTCCTCAGCCCTCTGGATAACAGTTTTGGTAATCCTGCACCTCCTCCTAATTTCCAAACTACGAATTCTCTACATTATATTCACACCACATATTGATCTCATACATGTCATCTCCACTGCCTCTAGCCTTTTCCTTGTTGCAACATTCGCCACCAATGCTTCATTCCCACATTAGATCGTTGGTATAACTATACTCTTATACATTCCCCTCTATGCTTCAATGGACAAAGTTCTTGGTCTCCACAGACTCCTAAGTGCACTACTCACCTTTTTCCCCTCATCAATTCTATGATTCACCTCATCTTTCATAGACCCATCTGCTGACACGTCCACTCCTAAATATCTGAATACAGTCACCTCCTCCATACTCTTTCCCTCCAATCTGATATCCAGTCTTTGATACCTGTTTTTTTTGTTATCATCATCACCTTACTCTCTCCTATATTCACTTTTAGTTTTCTTCTTTTACATACCCTACCAAACTCATCCACCAACCTCTGCAACTTCTCTTCAGAATCTCACAAAAGCACAGTGTCATCAGCAAAGAGCAACTGTGACAACTTCCACTTTGTGTTAGATTCTTTGTCTTTTATTCCCACACCTCTTACCAACACCCTCGCATTCACTTCTCTTACAACTCCT
>NW_027201028.1:0-14566 GCF_038502225.1 Cherax quadricarinatus
GGAGGCAGATTAAGGGTGGTAGAGGTGGAAGTCCATTGTGCTGGCTCCCAGGACTCAGATATGGAAACTGAAGGAGCTACAAGAAAAGGGCAGCAGCGTCAGATTCGGACGATGTTCTGATGCCAGGCGCAAAGGCCAGGGGGAAAAAAGACATGGGGGGGGTTATGGTACTCAAAGGGACTCTACGAGAGGGCCACAACAGAAGGGGGGATGGTTGGAAAGGAGGGTGGAGTATGTGGCAAAGGCAAAGCCCAGGGAAATGGTTTGAAAGGAAGAGTCATGACATGAGGCGGGGAGGGAAACCTTAAGCCAGCCTCAGGTGTGTAACAATAAATATTAATAAGGTCTGTGTGATGGTGTTAAACGTGAGTGCTTCAGGATGTTTTGAATAGGTACAAGATTGATGTAGCTTTTGTGCAGGAGCACAATTTTAAGCAGTCGTGAATTAGAGGTGCCTGGGTATCAGGCTTATGTGTTGCCGTCTGAGTACTTAAAAGGAGGAGTGGGTGTGTTGATCAGGGAGGCGAGCCTGTTTGTATTGCACAGGAAGGGGAGGGGGAGGGGGAGAGTATTACTTGTGGAAGGATGGTGGATGGGAGAGAGCGGCATTTGTGTGTGTGTATGCCCCCAGCAGAAAGTGGACGTGAAAGTGAAGATGCATTTTGTGTGGAGCTTGTGTACTACCTACGCACGTTACTGTCAGGTGGCGATTGTGGGGAGTTAGGTGTGTAGTTAAGAGGGCAGATGTGGAACCCGAGAGGTGGAATATTTTTCCTCAGTCTTGGGAGGCCTGCTTAGAGACCTTCAGTTACATGATGCTTTCGGGGAGGTCTGTGGGAGGTGGAACATATGTTTATAAGAATGGGATATGCAGGCTCGTTTGGACAGGAGGTTATATTTATCTCAGAGGGTTTTGGTAGAGTCTTTTAAAACTATTGAGATGGTGTCTTCTGATCATAGGGAGGTATTAGTGGAAGTGGGGTGGGATGCTTTGGCTCGTAGGCAGGGAAGTTATTGGAAACTGAACACAATGGTTTTGAGGGATAGGGAGGGAGGGAGTGGAAGGTTTTGCAGTATTTTGGGAACAGCTCTGTGCAGACAGAAGGACTGAGGAGGATGTGCTAGGATGGTGGGATAGTGTGGCTAAGGTAAGAATACGTCAATTTTATGTGAGGAGGGTAAGCGCATTAATCAATTGCGGTATGGTTTGTCAAATTATTTAGAATCTAGATGGCGGGATTCTACGAGGGGGCTGTGGCAGGGGTGTACCCAGTGGAGGATATACACATGTTGAAGGACAGGATAAGGGATTTGCAAGAAGAACGTTTTGCAGCGGTACGCGTACAGGCGGGGTTGGACGAAGTACTCTGGGGTGACAAGCCATCGGCTTGTGTGCTGCGAGGCCAGAAGGTACGACAGCGAACGACTACAATACCGGGATTGCAAGTTATTTCTTTGGTGGGGGGTTTAGAGAGGGTCAGGTATTATGGGAAACCATGGGGATGAGTGCATATGCAGATAGATGGTTTGAGGAATATGGGAAAAGTAGTGGGGTAGATGGAGAGGTTCTTGGGCAGGTATGTGAGTATGTGCCATGCAAACTGGGGAGGAGTGATTGGGAGGCACTGGGTGGGGTCATTGAGGAGGAGGAAATATGGAGAGCCCTTATGGACATGAGGAAGGGAAAGGCACCCGGGATCGATGGTTTACTAAGCGAATTTTATGTACAGCACTGGGGTCTGCATAGGGGTTTCCTAGTAGAGTTAATGAATGCCATGAAGGAAAGAGGTAAGATGGGAGAATCACAGGCAATGGCGGTGGTGGTGTTGGTCCTGAACGGTAAACAGCAGAGTACCCTTCGGGATTACCGAGCCATTTTGTTGCTTTGTGCTGATTATAAATTGTTCGCGAAAATTCTTAGGAATCGGCTTAAATGTGTTGTGGGGAGGGTCATGTTTGAGTCTCAGTTTGGGTTGCCTGGTAGGTCAATGGGCGAGGGCCACGGGATCATAAAGGGGTTCCTGGAGGACATGGAAAGGGGAAGAGGGGCGTTGGTGGCATTGGATTAGCAAGGGGCTTATGACAGGGTGGAAAGAAAGGCTTTGAGGGATATTCTCCTATAACAGGGGTTTGGCGAAGAAATAGTGGGGTGGGTGGATACGTTGTACTCAAACGCGAAGGTAAGGGTGCAAATCAATGGGTGTGTGGGGGAGGGAGTCACCATGGAGCGGGGTCTTCGGCAGGGATGTCCATTATCACAACTTTTGTTTGAATGTGTTCAGGATCCATTTTATAGGATGGTGGAGGATCGTCTAAGGACAGGGGGGGGGATGGTGAGCAGAAGCCTTGGCCTGGTTTGGTGGGCTATGTTGATGATACAACTATTTTGGTGAGTGAGGAGACACGGTTAGGACTTTTGGAGGAAGTTGTACACAATTTTGGGAGAGCTACTGGGATGAAGGTAAATCTGGAAAAGTCAATGATAATGGGGCTGGGAGAGTGGGCAGGGAGATTAGATTGGGGATGTGATGTTGTGCAGCAGAGAACCAGGAGTCTGAAAATCTGTGATGTCGTTTATGAGGCTGACCTGAGTGCTGCTAGGATTAGCAATTCGAATAGGATGGTGGAACAGGTGCAGCTATGTTTGGGAATGCTGCAATCTCACCATTTAACCCTTAGGCAATGTGCAATTGTCATCAATGTATTACTTTATAGTAAAGTCTGGTTTGTTTCGGCAGTGATGCCATTAACAGGAACAGTATTACAACCTAGGATTTCATAGGCCTGTTATCCCAGGTGTAATGGGAGCAAAAGAAACACAGCAGAAAAAGTTTAGACTTATATTATCCTTCACCAATTTAGAACAGCAATATGTACACTATGTACAGTAATAAGTATAGTGCACGTCACGGTAAGCAAGGCAGAAATAGAAGCCACAAGACAGCAGACCGTGCTCAACCAGCTCTAGAATGGGAATGACAAGGGCAGACAGGAGAGCGGTATCCACATAACCTCTGCGATTGCCAATCCCACCTTCTTATTGGCTAGAACCTGGTCACTAGTTGAACGATGGGCCCCCATCACCAACTCTTAGCAACCTGGTTCGCTGGTTGGGGGAGATAGCCTGTAAATGAGGGTGTGTCCATGCGCCGAATAAAGGTTACGTACTCTTTGCATGCCACAAACAGCGATCACGAGTATTCTTAGAATGGTGTTCAAATTTTTGTGGGGCTCAGGGTGCAACTGGTTGCAAAGGGAGGCAGTGACATTGCCGGTATGTAGGGGAGGGTTAGGTTTGTTGGACTTGAGAAAGCGCGTGAAATGTGTTTTTATTAAGAGGGAAGTGATGAGTGCAGGTGCATGGAGGGGGGGGGCAGCTAGATGAGGTACATGGGAAATGGTATGGAGGGGCAGAATTGAAGGAATGTGAAACAGTGTTACGTGCTTTAGTGTTAGCCAGGGAACTGGGAAAAGTAAAGGTGGGAACTTTGTGTAAATTGTTAGAGAGACATGTAGTGGCGCCGGTTGAAGGGATCTACCCCATGTATGCATGGGATGTAATATGGCGAAGATTTAGTAAATTAAGGATATGACCTAGGCCGCGTGAGGTTATGTATCGTTTCCTGCATGGGATTTTGCCATCGGGAGCGATGCTCCGAGATAGGAGGGTTATCGAGGGTGGGGGGTGTGGCAGATGCAGTGGGGAAGAGACTGCGTATCATGTTGTCTATTTTTGTGAAGGTTTGGAGTGCATCAGGGTATGGATGAATAAGGTTGTGGTGAGGGTGGGGGTCAAGGTGTGTCGGTATTGCGAGCATTGAGTCTTGATATGAGTGGTGTGGATGAGGGGTGTGGTAAGGGGTTTAACATATGTAATCATGGACCACATATATGTTTTGTGGGGTATGAGGGGCACGGAGGGGGGGCATGGGCTGAGAAGGACTTGGGCGGCGACGTTTTATCGATCCGTGTGTCGCAATAGAGACATTTTTGGGAAAAGGTGGGATGAGGTTTTTTCCGAGGGTTATAGAGGCCTAACAATAGGAAATTTATTGGCGTTATAAGGGGTTTTAACTGCCGGGGTGAGTAGGTTGGTAAAAGGGGGGGGGGTTCAGGGGTATTCAACGGGCTCACCTCCTTGGTTGTGCAATGATGGGTGATTGGGTGTGATTGGAGGTACTCATGTGGGACTAGATGAGATGTCGTGAAAGATTAGTTTAGCTTAGTTCCCTTGATGGGGAAGGTGTAAATGGCAGTTTAAATATATAAATTATATAATATGTATATTTTCCTTTGGTAACGTATTATGTTTCGCTTGTACTGGTCTTGCAATTGAATTTTAAACTTTTCTTGAGAGGATATTCCTTTCATTATGTTCCTTGAAGAACTGAGTTATTTTTGCCATTTTTTGTTACGTGTTCCTGCATCAGATTTAAAGTAATTATCTATTATGTAAACGTGTGGATAAGGATTAGTTCTCTAGATTAAAATTTTTGTATCTATATTTGTAAGTAATACTAGTTAGGCACGTGCTAGAAGGCACAGCGAAAGTATAGTCTTGTGGAATGTATGTTACGTTTTGGTAAGTTTGTATGTGGCGTGTTAGGTGTTATAAGGAGTTTGGAGTTGTTAACTTACTAAAATCATGATGAACCTTTTGGATAATAATTATTCATGTTCTAGTCTTGGGTTCTTTAAATTATTTACATAGCCTAGTATTGTACCGCTAATGTAGCATGTGGTGTATTATCTTGCATTTTGAGCGTGAACTTCACGATATGCAATGTTTTGAAAGTTTGTAATTCATGGTTAACATTAATATTTGATATTATATTGGTGGTGTATATTCTTCTACTTATTACAGTGTATGTGTATGGGAATGTAATGTTTCATATCTGTTTTAGTCTGTAAATTTATGTTTTTGTGTCTTGTTCATGCACTACCAACTCTTAGGTAAATACTCATTAAGGTTTTGATGAGGTCAGGGTATGACCATTCATTAGGATAATTATTGTATGTTATTTAGAACGGGGACTGTACATACGGGGAGGGGGGGAGAACTGTCAGCTGTCTGCACTGGCAATAATGATTATTGTAAAAGGAGAGTTTGTAGGTTATGTATATGGTTGTGGGTTATGTATATGGTTGTGGGTTATGTATATGGTTGTGGGTTATGTATATGGTTGTAATATGGCCATTATCTATGGTGTTCTTTAAATGTACTGGGATTGTGTACTAGAGGTTTTGTAATATCTAGTATGGTTTTTAATTTTATACTCTTATACATTATTGTATTTGTTCTATGTTTTAAATAAAAAAAAATAGCTAATATTAAAGAAACCCCGAGTATAATATTAAGTGGATAATACATATAAATTAATCTCATTATGACCTTGGTCATAACAAACACTATGTGAGATGTTATCAACAAATTTTGTTGAAAATAAGAAAAAGTTTTGGAGTGAGATTAACAAGTTAAGGAAGCCTAGAAAACAAATGGATTTGTCAGTTAAAAATAGGAGAGGAGAGTTATTAAATGAAGAGTTAGAGGTATTGGGAAGATGGAGGGAATATTTTGAGGAATTGTTAAATGTTGATGAAGATAGGGAAGCTGTGATTTCGTGTATAGGGCAAGGAGGAATAACATCTTGTAGAAGTGAGGAAGAGCCGGTTGTGAGTGTGGGGGAAGTTCATGAGGCAGTAGGTAAAATGAAAAATGTATGAGATATGGTAAGGCACCTAGGGATTGGCAGAGAGCATGCATAGTTCCTTTGTATAAAGGCAAAGGGGACAAAAGAGTGCAAAAATTATAGGGGGATAAGTCTGTTGAGTATACCTGGTAAAGTGTATGGTAGAGTTATTATTGAAAGACGGAGAATAGGATAGCAGATGAACAAGGAGGCTTTAGGAAAGGTAGGGGGTGTGTGGACCAGGTGTTTACAGTGAAACATATGAGTGAACAGTAGATAGGGCTAAAGAGGTTTTTGTGGCATTTATGGATTTGGAAAAGGCGTATGACAGGGTGGATAGGAGGGCAATGTGGCAGATGTTGCAGGTGTATGGTGTAGGAGGAAGGTTACTGAAAGCAGTGAAGAGTTTTTATGAGGACAATGAGGCTCAAGTTAGAGTAGGGTGTGCAAAAGAAGAAAATTAAAGGTGAATACAGGAAAGAGTAAGGTTATGAGGATAACAAAAAGATTAGGTGATGAAAGATTGAATATCAGATTGGAGGGAGAGAGTATGGAGGAGGTGAACGTATTCAGATATTTGGGAGTGGACGTGTCAGCGGATGGGTCTATGAAAGATGAGGTGAATCATAGAATTGATGAGGGAAAAAGAGTGAGTGGTGCACTTAGGAGTCTGTGGAGACAAAGAACTTTGTCCTTGGAGGCAAAGAGGGGAATGTATGAGAGTATAGTTTTACCAACGCTCTTATATGGGTGTGAAGCGTGGGTGATGAATGTTGCAGCGAGGAGAAGGCTGGAGGCAGTGGAGATGTCATGTCTGAGGGCAATGTGTGGTGTGAATATAATGCAGAGAATTCGTAGTTTGGAAGTTAGGAGGAGGTGCGGGATTACCAAAACTGTTGTCCAGAGGGCTGAGGAAGGGTTGTTGAGGTGGTTCGGACATGTAGAGAGAATGGAGCGAAACAGAATGACTTCAAGAGTGTATCAGTCTGTAGTGGAAGGAAGGCGGGGTAGGGGTCGGCCTAGGAAGGGTTGGAGGGAGGGGGTAAAGGAGGTTTTGTGTGCGAGGGGCTTGGACTTCCAGCAGGCATGCGTGAGCGTGTTTGATAGGAGTGAATGGAGACAAATGGTTTTTAATACTTGACGTGCTGTTGGAGTGTGAGCAAAGTAACATTTATGAAGGGATTCAGGGAAACCGGCAGGCCGGACTTGAGTCCTGGAGATGGGAAGTACAGTGCCTGCACTCTGAAGGAGGGGTGTTAATGTTGCAGTTTAAAAACTGTAGTGTAAAGCACCCTTCTGGCAAGACAGTGATGGAGTGAATGATGGTGAAAGTTTTTCTTTTTCGGGCCACCCTGCCTTGGTGGGAATCGGCCGGTGTGATAATAAAAAAAAAAAAAAAAAAAGTAGGCCTTAGACAGGGATGTGTGATGTCACCATGGTTGTTTAATATATTTATAGATGGGGTTGTAAGAGAAGTAAATGCGAGGGTCTTGGCAAGAGGCGTGGAGTTAAAAGATAATCACACATAAAGTGGGAGTTGTTACAGTTGCTCTTTGCTGATGACACTGTCCTCTTGGGAGATTCTGAAGAGAAGTTGCAGAGGTTGGTGGATGAATTTGGTAGGGTGTGCAAAAGAAGAAAATTAAAAGTGAATACAGGACGGAGTAAGGTTATGAGGATAAAAAAATTTGGTGATGAAAGATTGGATATCAGATTGGAGGGAGAGAGTACTGAGGAGGTGAATATATTCAGATATTTGGGAGTGGACGCGTCAGCGGATGGGTCTATGAAAGATGAGGTGAATCATAGAACTGATGAGGGGAAAAGGGTGAGCAGTGCACTTAGGAGTCTGTGGAGATGAAGAACTTTGTCCTTGGAGGCAAAGAGGGGAATGTATGAGAGTATAGTTTTACCAACACTCTTATTTGGGTGTGAAGCATGGATGATGAATGTTGCAGCGAGGAGAAGGCTGGAGGTGTCATGTCTGAGGGCAATGTGCAGTGTGAATATAATGCAGATAATTCGTAGTTAGGAAGTTAGGAGGAGGTGCGGGATTACCAAAACTGTTGTCCAGAGGGCTGAGGAAGGGTTGTTGAGGTGGTTCGGACATGTAGAGAGAATTGAGGGAAACAGAATGACTTCAAGAGTGTATCAGTCTGTAGTGGAAGGAAGGCGGGGTAGGGGTCAGCCTAGGAAAGGTTGGAGGGAGGGGGTAAAGGAGGTTTTGTGTGCGAGGGGCTTGGACTTCCAGCGGACATGCATGAGCGTGTTTGATAGGAGTGAATGGAGACAGATGATTTTTAATACTTGACGTGCTGTTGGAGTGTGAGCAAAGTAACATTTAAGAAGGGATTCTGGGAAACCGTCAGGCTGGACTTGAGTCCTGGAGATGGGAAGTACAGTGTCTGCACTCTGAAGGAGGGGTGTTAATGTTACACTTTAAAATCTGTAGTGTAAAGCACCCTTCTTTCAAGACAGTGATGGAGTGAATGATGGTGAAAGTTTTTCTTTTTCGTGTCACCCTGCCTTGGTGGAAATCGGCCAGTGTGTTAATAATAATAAAAAAAAATACTGTGTAATTATAATGGCACTAGTTTATTTATTGTCCGCTTATTCACTACACCTTTGCTCAAAACATCAACTGTCCTGATGATTCCATTTGCATCAGGGTATATGGTCACAATTTTTTTAAGTGGCCATTGGGACCTTGGACCATCATTGTCAATAATTGCTATGTCATCAGTTCTTAAGGACTTATAATTTTCAGGAACTCCAGCTCCATAGAAGTGTTCTCTCAATGAGGTGAGATAGTCTTCTCGCCAAATTTTCTCCCAACGTTCAATCACTTTATTAAGGTGTTTGAATTTACGTCCGAGTTGCTCAGGTTCGAAATAAGTAGGATCCTCTATGATTTCTTTATCATTCATGGGAGGAACAGGTTCGAGCCTTCTGCCATGGAGTAAATGAGATGGACATAACACTTCTAAATTGTCAAGATCATCGGTAACATAAGTTAGAGGTCTGTTGTTGACTCTGTTTTCTATTTCAGTCACGGCTGTATGGAATTCTAAGCCGATTCTCTGATGATGAAGAGTCTTCCTTAAACAACGTTTTACAATGCTGATCAAATCCGCCGTGCTATGGAGATTTTTTTTTTATATTTTATTTAAAACCATACACAAACATGAGTCACAAGAAAATTCAAACAAATATATTGCACTGAATGAAAATCCTTACATCGGATATTGAAACAATACCTTTCCATTACATTGTTAACATTATAACAACTATAACCAATACTATATCTGATGCCGAAGCTTAGACTGTCCTGAACTAAATACATGTGTATAAAAAAAAACATACCCCCGGCCGGGATTGAACCCGCGGTCATAGTCTCAAAACTCCAGCCCGTCGCGTTAGCCACTTGACCAGCTAGCCACAATAAGATTCATCCAACTAGGTATATTTCTACACCATAGGAAGGTTAGCACAGGCACCACTGTGACCACGAATGCAAGTTTTTACAGACGAATCTCCAGCTAGCTGGTCTAGTGGCTAACGCGACGGGCTGGAGTTTTGAGACTCTATGACCGCGGGTTCAATCCCGGCCGGGGGTATGGTTTGTTTGCAATCGTGTCATTACGATTTCTTGAGTCATGTTGATGGCAGTGAAGGGACTTGAGCTAGAGTTCGTCATGGCCACGCTACCTGGAGATTCGTCTGTAAAAACTTGCATTTGTGGTCACAGTGGTGCCTGTGCTAACCTTCCTATGGTGTAGAAATATACCTAGTTGGATGAATCTTATTGTGGCCAGCTGGTCTAGTGGCTAACGCGACGGGCTGGAGTTTTGAGGCTCTATGACCGCGGGTTCAATCCCTGCCGGGGGTATGGTTTGTTTGCAATCATGTCATTATGATTTCTTGAGTACATGTGTATAAGTTAACAATAGTAAAAATGCAACCTAATTCTTCATCAAATTAAGCATTCTATCTCTTAATTAGCTCGGAATTGATATATGTACAGTACAATTATCCTTCATTTTTTTTTTTCAAATTCCTTCTGCTCTGAACACAAGAAAGGAATATAGAATAAGAATGGACCTACATAAATTTAGAAACCTCATATGCAAACCACTACACTAATCAGCACAGGTCTATTGATACATCCCTCTCTTCATGAGAATACGTTAAAATTTTTTCCAATAAATTGCTTGCCATAAAACATTGAACCACCTTGTTATAATAAATAGTCTTGTGATGTCAAGAAACATTACTCCATTATCATAAGTTTTACCATCTACCTAAGCCTAGTATTCCTACTCAGTTTAAGTTTAATATGTTTATTATGCAACCCATACCCATCCTGTGGGCGGTAGTCAAAAGATTACAGAGGTACATAATTGGTCCAGGGACTGGACTCCAAAGTTTTGATAGCTGAGCAAGTTACAAAGGTAATGAACTACATCTGGTCATAATCATGACCAAGTTACAAAGGTAATGAGCTCCAGGTAGAGCTGGTCACACTCATGAATAATTGCAAAGGTAATGAATCATAAACACATTAATCATGAGAATTTACAAAGGTAATGAGCTCCAGGTAGAGCTGGTCAAGATCATGACAAGTGTCAAAGGTAATGAATGATAAACACGTTATCACATGATTACAATCATAGACAAATTACAGAGTAATGAGCGTTAACAAACATAGCAGGGAATTCATCCATTGCCCCAACAACAGATGTTGCTAGGTGCCTGTCTCTCCTCGGCAGACAGCCATTGCAAACAGCAGCAAGTTGCCCCGGGATCTGCTGCTTGCACGAGCACCATCGACCCTCCCCAAGAGGTCCAAGAAGCCAGTGGCTCCGTTAGCAGCCCGATGAAGAGCTGTCCAAGGGACATGGCAACGTCCTGGTGGACGCCAAGTTGACTGAAGATCCCAGGCCCTTGTGTGCACGGATGTTGAAGCTTGAGGAACTGAGTACACACTGCCTGTGGCACACCTGACAGCTGCCTCGCGGTCGAACTCCACGATGCTGTCCCTGTAGTGGAAGTTCCTGTGAGCCCGGCACTCCCTGCAGTGCCATCGCTGACATCATGGGTTAGGGGAGAAGTACCCTCTATAGATGGCGTGGCGCTGGGAGTTGGGTGGGTGAGGCGGGGGAGACGGGCAGGGGCGAGGCGTTATGAGAGGGTCACTGTTTACTACACACGCCCTCCCCCTCCCCCCCAGCGGAGAGGGGGGGAGGCGCTGACTGGTCCTGACTCAACAACACCAAACCTGCACAACACTTCAACTATTTACGCTGAAACGATGCACTGGGAAGTCCGTTCGCTGCTCTGGTATCTTCTCAAAGCATTCACACTGAGTTCTGTTAAGTAGGGACCTGGTCAGCCTCTTTGACCAAGAGCTATCCTTGAAAATCCCGCAGCTAGCCCGCTACACAACCTGCCGCGTCGGCCATGTTAGGGAGGGAGGGTATTCCTACTACAATATGATTATTGTAACAAACCATAAATTTGCCCAAAACCCACTAACTATTCTAAATCATTGATGTACATATTTACAACGAATAAAAAACAATAAAAAGGAAATCCCACTCTTCTCATTCTAAATATTTCTGTCAGTTCTCCTACATGTGGTAAACAAAGGAATTTTAATATAAAACATACTGACATATTTAACACATTCACATCCACCTTCAATTATACTGATACCGCCATTCAACCAAGAATAATGCATTCACCTGTGTTAACTCGAAGAGTACAGAAAATTTTCCGTTAACAAATCTTAGCAATATTCATCATATTGCCTCCATCGATAAATACATTAAAAGGAAAAAACAACCTTAAAATATCAAAACTACCTATTTCTAATTTACACCATTTAAGTTGTGCTTTACATAAGAAAAAACTGTGTAATTAATCTGAAAATAAAGATCCTTTTACCATTTACAATTGAATCAAAATCATTAAAGACACCTATAACATATTTGAATCTCATTGAAAACTTTCATTGTAAAGTCCTTGAAATGATTTATACATGAAAAATAATATGCAATCGTAGTGCAACACACTTCCAAATGATAACTGTGTAGTACCTGAAACCCTCGGGGCAATAACCCTATTGCCCCTAGATATCAAAACTTAATTATACATCCATAAAAACAGCTCTCCATGCTCACTCCCCATTCTAGGAAAAATCCCCTTACCCACTTTGCAAATCCCATAAATCCCTTAATGTGAAATTTCGATAACCCTCCATAAAATCTCTCTCCCATCTCCCTCCATACACCCCTTTATTCCTACACTGTGTCCTATAAAAAGTTGCTGCCGACGCATTAATTCTTGCACGCACGTCCGCCTCCCTCATAGCCCACATCATATATATATAATCCGTAATCATATACCCAATCGCATTCTCAACCCTTTTATTCACCCCAGTTATATCTAAACTTAAAACCCTCAAGACCTGCAAACCCCCTCCCCCACTAACCTTAAAACCTTACCCATCCAAACCCTTATAAGTTCAGTACAATCGCAGAAATACACCGTATGATAAATAGTCGCCAATCCTCCACAATCCTTGCATTCCCCATCCTCTCGTATTCTCTTATAGAATAAAACCATTCCTGACGGCAAGATTCCATGTAAAAATTTATACATAACTTCTCTGACTTTAGGTTTTAAACGCAATTTGTTTAAACGCCCCCAAATATTACGCCAATCATACATCGGATAAACTCCTACCACCGCTACCACAGCCTTACCATCTACCCTATCAAGATTTCTCAATTTAATATGTGAAGGATCCCTCACGTTTATTAAGAACCGTAACATTGCCTCACCTATCATGAACTCCCTACCCCCCCACCACCGTCGCATATCCTGATGTATCCTATGAAGACCATCTTTCGCCCTCCCCTCCCGCTTATAACTACGTTTTAAATACATACTTATTATCCTCTTTTTGACATCTATAAGACCCAGCCCTCCACGGCCAACCAGGAGTGTGACAACCGCTCTACTTAACCATTTGCTCCCTGTTCCCCAAATGAATCTAAAAACACTTTTTTGTAACCTTTTTAACTCACAAGGAAGTATCGGAAATATTACTGTAACATGCCATAGTTTACTATATAATAGCACATTCGTTGTAATCACCCTTTGTTGCAAACTTAAATTAGCAGCTCTTAAGGCACTGAGGCGCTTCACAACACTATCAACGATATGCACGGAATTTATTTGTTGTGCTAACTTGATATCACTTACATAAACAATCCCACATATCTTTATTTGGTCCACCCTTTCCCACCTTTCAGCAACCATTCCTTCTTCACGTGACCCTTTTCCAAGATTCATATACTTTGTTTTCCCCATATTAATCGTCATGCCAGAAGCCTTTTCAAAAACTTTCACTAACTTTTCTACCCGAAGCAAATCCATGTTTTCTCTCACCAAAATCGTCGTATCGTCGACATATCCAACAATGCCTGCTCCCCCACCCCTTACAGTACCCATCCCATTTGCTTCCGATAAAACCCTTATCCCTCTATAAAAGGGATCTTGAAAACAAGCAAAAAAAAATTGTGAAAGGGGACAACCTTGATGCAAACCCCTTCCAATCTGAATTCGATCTCCCAACCTCCCATTCACCTGCACATGCAAGGTTGCCTCCTGATACATTAATTTGGCCCATGATATAATTTCCGCCCCAAACCCCTGCCATCTCATGATCTTCCATAACGTCTCCCATTCCACACTATCATATGCCGCCTCCCAATCTATAACCAATACCCCCCTCCCAGTCTTACTCTTTCTTCAATAAAACTTCTAATCATACCGTGACCTTCATACATAGACCTGCCCGGCACCCCATATTGTCCCTTGTCAGTCACTTTGCCCAGGACTTTTTTTATTCTGTTAGCCAAGATCCTTCCAAAAATTTTATAGTCCCCACATAATAACGAGATTGCATGATAATCTTTAACCGTTAATGGCTCACCTTTAGGAACTATGACGACCACAGCCAACCTTTGGTGTTCCCCTGAAACCCCATCCCGCTTCATTATATTGAATAAACATACCAAAAACCCCTTTAAAACGTTCCAATTTTGAAGATAAAAGTCGCTGGGCAACCCATCAATTCCTGGCGCCTTACCTAATTACGCCCCAGATAAAGCCTCCCAAGTCTCACACTTCATTATCAGCCCTCCCAACATCAAACGATCATGCTCCATCAGCTCACACTGCACAAACCTATCGATTGACTGCAATGCAATTTCACTTATTCCAACACTTTGCGTTTTCAATTTAACCCAAGCATCAATATACCCACTCATACCCTCCGTCGTCGTCAACACCTGATTCATTCTATACCCCTGCATATCTACCTGAACATTCAACCCCATTAACTCCATTGCCTTGCGACGTCTGTGTTGATTCCTCAACACACACACGCCAACGGCCGATCTCCCCACAAAACCTCTTCGATTCCACCCTTAAGCCTTTCCCCATCAAACCTTTCGTTTTGTAAATTTTTTAGTTGCTCCTTAATTCTTTCAATTTCTATAACAGGATAATTAGCATTCGCTTGTACATAGCAGTCGCGCAACTGCCCCTCTAAATATCGTTCCCACATATGCCCAAAAGACAAATGACTTTCCTCTCTTCAATAACTTTACATTCAATTTCCAAAATGATGGACCCCTCCTAGGCACGCCCTCAATATCTACATCCAACACAACTCCTCTATGATCCGAAAAAATCACATTTATCACATTCACTCTCCGCATTGTAACTGCACAAGACACGTACATTCTATCCAATCTCGCCGCATAATCTCGTCTAATGAAAGTATGCTCCACCATGCCTCCCCC
>NW_027201029.1:0-14563 GCF_038502225.1 Cherax quadricarinatus
CAATCGAGCTACGGGACACCAGTGGTTCCAGTGTTGGATCGTCATGTGACGTAAGACCTGCGTCAGAAAACAACTGTCCTGTTCCCTAACGAATGTTACCTAACCTAACCTAGCTATATCTGTATTAGAAGTGAAGAAGTCACTCGTGGTGAAACTCCTAACTTCTGGTGTAAACAATGTTCTGCAGTCTTAAGTGTCTTCCATTGGTGGTCCCATCTTCACCTTACAACAACAACAAAAAAGGCACAATACCTTGACTGGAACGATACACAAATAACCCGCGCATAGAAGAGAGGAGCTTACAACGACGTTCGTGTCCGACTTGGACCATTTACTAAGTCTCACTAACGAAAAGGAGGGAGGGAGGAGTATATATAGGCAGGGGGTGGTAGTAGTAGTGGAGATAGAAGGTAGTAGTAGTAATGGGGGAGGTAGAAAGGAGGAGGGGTAGCCAGTCAAATACAGAGAAAGAGGAGCACTGCAAGGGAGCTAGGCGCAGAAAGGGGAAAGGGGAAGAGGGAGAAGGGTAAAAAGAATCAGGTTAAACCACGGGTGTTCTGAAGTTTGCAGGATTTTACAATATAATGGGAAAGGAAGGCATCTACAGAGACAAAACCAGGACTAAAATTCATACAAGGAAAGTTGTGTATTAGGGAGGATTCAACCAGACGGCGACTGTGAAAGTTGGAAGTAGGGTAGATAGTTTTAGCAGAAGACCAGTCAATAGGATGCCTGTGATCTCTGACATGACAGAAAAGAGCATTGTTAGTGTCTGCAAGCCTGACATTACTTTTGTGCTCCCTAAGTCAGTCAGAAAGAAATCGGCCAGTTTCTCCTAAGTACTGCAGAGGACAGGAGTAACAAGAAATAAAGTAGACACCAGGAGCATCTACAGAGGGAGGAGAGGTATGACCTATATTAGTGCGAAGAGTGTTAGTCTGGCGAAAAGTAAGTTTGATGTTGAAGGAACGGAGAGAGTTGTTGAGAATAGAAAGACTGGAAATATAGGGAAGGTAGAGAACAGGAGAGTTCCCAGGAGTAGAGAGTTTCAGAGAGAAGAAAGTCCGTTTAGCACGTGAGAAGGCAGAGTCTATGAAATGGGAAGGATAACCAAGACGGGAAAACGAATTACGAATAGTGGAAATTTTTTATTGAAGGAACTGAGGATCACAAATGTGGAGAGCACGGAGAAAGAGGGAGATAAGAACACTTTTCATGACAGAGGAACCATGATAAGAAAAGTAGATAATTTTGGTAGAATTACCCACAATATGCTGGGTAAAAGGACACATGTAAAACTAATGCGACAAAGCTCCTGGAGAGCGAAACGTTGCCATAATAAAAATGTCGCATTAGTTACTTATGTGGCCTTGTACCTTTGATAACTGATGACTGCAGTCTTCGTTACCAAGTGTCAACAGCTTTCCACTGCTCCATCAACATTTCTGATATTTCCTAAACAATCGCAGACTTAACACCCTCCCATAATGGCACTACCAACACATCCCTGCCTGCCTTCAACACCCTCCCATAATGGCACTACCAACACATCCCTGCCTGCCTTCAACACCCTCCCATAATGGCACTACCAACACATCCCTGCCTGCCTTCAACACCCTCCCATAATGGCACTACCAACACATCCCTGCCTGCCTTCAACACCCTCCCATAATGACACTACCAACACATCCCTGCCTGCCTTCAACACCCTCCCATAATGACACTACCAACACATCCCTGCCTGCCTTCAACACCCTCCCATAATGGCACTACCAACACATCCCTGCCTGCCTTCAACACCCTCCCCTGCCTTCAACACCCTCCCATATTGGCACTAATGGCACTACCAACACATCCCTGCCTGCCTTCAACACCCTCCCATAATGACACTACCAACACATCCCTGCCTGCCTTCAACACCCTCCCATAATGACACTACCAACACATCCCTGCCTGCCTTCAACACCCTCCCATAATGACACTACCAACATCCCTGCCTGCCTTCAACACAGTACTAGGGAAGGTCCTGATGTTCCTGACGAGTCGGGCTGTGGTGCATGTGAATACGATAATGGTATAGAATACTAACAAACTGATAAGATATATGAGCAACAGTTAGCTATATTTATTCCGAAACGTTTCACCAACACAGTAGGTATCTTCAGTCTGATAGAGGAGGCAGCAGCAGCTGTGAAAATTTTTCTCCAACCCCCAGGGAGGATCGACGTCCCCTGGGGCAGCGACCCCTCGAGGGAGGTAAGATCCCTCTCACTATTTTCCTCACACTGAAGATAAAAGGGGTCATGACCTGTACTCTATGCACTAGCAGAGATCAAGGTCTTATGCGTTATTACACAACTTCAATTTGGCATTCCAGAGTGTCCACCAATCTTAACATGCGTGTCTGATCCAGCAAAACCGTCTAGTGGAGCTTCATAGTTGATACAAGACGACACACAAGACACACACACGTACAGCACAAGTTAAGGGACCCCAATGAAAATAAGTCACTGTCTGACTTTTTTGGGTTATCCTAGGTTCTCTAAGCTGCTATGTATGATAAATCTATGTAACTGTATTTGTGTATACCTGAATAAACTTACTTATAACACTCAGGGGGGAATCTGCACAATTTATAAACACATTTGTCTGATAAAATGACGATTTCCCAAAACTGGGAAAAATCCGAAAATATATGCCTGGGTACTCTTGAAACACAGGGTCTTAATAACCTCAAGTCGGCATCTTTGACGAGGTGGGTAACGAGGTGGCCAGTTGACGTGGTGGCCGGGTGACGAGGTGCTGCCCTAACTAGTCATCCGACGTACAAACATTCGCACGGGACGGGAAAAAACATTCGTGTTTCCCGTCCCGTGCATTCATGATCTCCAGGAAAATTGGACACTTCCTGCCGTGAACAGATACGGACATGTCAGCAATTATAGCAAGTACCACGGGAGTACTATTACCGTGTGGCTCATTCTTGTTAGCCGTCAGGCGACGCGTACCAAGCAGACGATGAGGTGGAAGCGTCTAGCGTCATCTCTTCAGTCAAATCAACGACTTCGATCTTAGTGACATCAAGACGTCACAAGCTCCCATTACAATGATCTAGATAAGTCTATTTTACTTACATCCGCTAATTTAGAGCTGCAGTACCTAGAGTCGATGTTGAGTGAATAGGACTAATCATTTCGAGGTCGTGAGGTGCGGGTCAAGCCCACGATTTCCACGAGTTATACCTGGAATACCTCAGATATATACATCCTCAAGGCGGGTATTTAACCTTCCAAACAGCCCTGGTGGATCTGCAGACAGTGAATTACGGAGACGAAACACTCGAGGGTCTGCAAGTGGTTTCCAACTGCCATCAAGATGAGCATTAATCTAGTTAGTGGTTCCCTTATAATAATTTTTTATATACTCATCTTATCCAAAATGGCACAACAGCAGCAGTAGAGATTCACACAAGATGTAATCAGTCCCTCAGCCTGGAGAAATTTTCTCCACAGTCTGGAACAATGTTACAGACCACGGAGCACAATTCTCCTCCAGACTGAGGGACTGACCACCTCAAAACTATGTCTGTGATGCACGAAGTGCTTGCGGCTAGTACCAACAGCCTAGGTAATCACGTCAACAATCAAGAGACCTGGTCTACAACCGGGACATAGCAATTATCCACAGAATCAACTACCATCAGCCTTATTACAAAAAAAAAGGCTTTTTGAGACTGTAGTTTACTCATTTTGTAATAAAGAGTTCGGGATACATAAATACACGTTAAAATAACTTAATCTTTAATATTATATAAAAAAAAACAATCTTTGGTCTAGAGGTATTCAAAATATACATTCATGTTAAAATAATAAATTATTAGCATTTTAAAATAAATAATTCGTAACCCTACACACAGGGAACAACTTGTTGACACTACTCTCATATATCTTTATCTATGCTAAAATAATAAATTATAAATAACATTTGTACAATAATAAATAATCAACTGCATTCTTCGTGTCTCACGACACCCTTATGACGCTCTGTGTCACACCACACTCATCCGTGGTGTGTTGTGACGCTCCCTGTGTCACGACACTTATCCGTGTAATGACGCTCCATCTCAACCGTGTCCCTTGACACCCTTTTCTCTGCGTAATGACGCTCCTGTCTCCGTGTCACACGAAACCCTTTCGTCTGCGTCATACACTTTCAACTGTCACCCTTGACACCCAGCGACACACACAGCGTCTTTCTCGACGCCAGTCACATGACACTATTCAAAGTACACTACAACCATATCTTTAGTGTCACACGACACCCTTTCCTTCTCAGTGTTCCACTACAGTCCTATAGCATATCTCAGTGTTACACTCCATTATACTTAAGTGTCACACTACGGTCCTAGCCCAGTTCAGTGTCACACTCCAACCTTTTCTTCACGTAGTGTCCCACTAAAACAGCATCCGATGACTCCGGCCCACAGTTGACCAGCGTAGGCGGCGAGTCCGCAGACAACACCTGTCCTTTAAATACTCTCCAAGGCCGGTAGAAGTACACCGTAAGATGGTCTGGCGAGTACTATCTACCGCCTTCAAGACCAGTTGACAATACTGTTTGCAGAACACCATACTAACAGCTCACCGAGTGATGCCGTCAAGTAACTGAGGCCATCAGACTCAGTGAGCTGCGGTGAGCGGTTCTTCTAAAATCAGTAGAAGCCAGTAGAATACTCTCTACTGCCAGTAGATGTGTACCATTAGTTGTTCTGGTAACCACTGCTTAGATGCATACCGTGAGGTGTTCAGGTACTTACTGCTTCTAAAGCCGGCTCAGCAGTCCCCACATTGGGTTTGATGACGTACCCAGTGGTATTGCCGGCCGGCAGGTTAACTATTTAACCGTTAGTTTGGCAGGGGGCCGTAACAAGCCTACAAGTAGATCACACGCAGGGCCGGATTACCGCATAGGCAAACTAGGCATTTGCCTAGGGCCCCGCGCATTTGGGGGCCCCACAGTCCAAGGGGTTCAGGGGCTCATCCAAGACTGCGCACATGGTGCAAGTGCAAAGGGGTCCCTACCTAAAAAGTTCAAGTGTTTGGAGAGTAAAATTGATTTTTAAAAATCAATCAAAACAAAAATAAATAATGAAATAAAATAAAATAAACCTAACCATAGATGGCAACACTCAACACGCCTTTGTTTACATCAGAACAGCTGTGTTTTCCCGCTAATGGGTGAGTATGGGAGATTCCTCTCCAATTTTCTGTAGTTTACATGATTTGATAGTCTTATGCATGATGCAATGATAACAATAATGGTCAGTGATTTATAAAGGGAATAATAGTGCTGTAGTGGTTATGCTGAATATAATAGGTACATGATGTCACTACTTTAATAGCCTAATCTAGTAATACTATGCTGTCTTGAGTTTATTCTCTTTAAAATGCATGATTTAACAAGATAGTTATAATGGCTGTTGGTAAATGGTTTTGGTTGTCTTGATGTACTTTCCCTATTAAATTTAATCTAAATAGCCAGAATGTATTTAATTAGACCTAAAACAGGCTCACACTGACCCCCACCCCCAAGTTGGAAGGGGTCGCTTCGCTTACCCGTAACTCAAAGGGGCCCCGCCAATCTGAATAGCCTAGGGCCCGGAGACTTCTTAATCCGGCCCTGATCACACGTACACTACAAGCACGCTAAAGGTATGCTGCACGCTGCTATACATGGTGGCGTGTAGATTTCAAAGTGGCCGTGTGTGGCCCGTGGTGGTGTGTGGTGGTGGTGTGTGGTGGTGGTGGTGGCGGTGGTAGTGGTGGTGTGTGGTGGTGGTTGCGGTGGTGTGTGGTGGTGGTGGTGGTGTGTGGTGGTGGTGGCGGTGGTGGTGGTGTGTGGTGGTGGTGGTGTGTGGTGTTGGTGTGTGGTGGTGGTGGTGGTGTGTGGTGGTGGTGGTGGTGGTGGTGGTGGTGTGTGGTGGTGGTGGTGTGTGGTGGTGGTGGTGGTGGTGTGTGGTGGTGGTGGTGTGTGGTGGTGGTGGTGTGTGGTGGTGGTGGTGTGTGGTGGTGGTGGTGTGTGGTGGTGGTGTGTGGTGGTGGTGGTGGTGTTGGTGGTGTTGTTGTGGTGGTGGTGGTGTGTGGTGTTGGTGTGGTGGTGCTGGTGTGGTGGTGGTGTGTGTGGTGTGTGTGTGGTGTGTGTGTGGTGTGTGTGGTGGTATGTGGTGGTGGTGTGTGGTGGTGGTGGTGTGTGGTGGTGGTGTGTGGTGGTGGTGTGTGGTGGTGGTGGTGTGTGGTGTTGGTGTGTGGTGTTGGTGTGTGATGTTGGTGTGTGGTGTTGGTGTGTGGTGGTGGTGTGTGGTGGTGGTGGTGTGGTGGTGGTGTGTGTTGGTGAGTGGTGGCGGTGGTGGTGTGTTGGTGGTGTGGTGGTGGTGTGTAGTGGTGGTGTGTAGTGGTGGTGTGTGTTGGTGGTGTGTGGTGGTGTGTGTGGTGGTGGTGTGTGGTGGTGTGTGTGGTGGTGTGTGGTGGTGGTGTGTGGTGGAGCTGGTGGTGGTGGTGGTGGAGCTGGCGGTGGTGATGGTGGTGTGTGTGGTGGTGTGTGTGGTGGTGATGTTTGGTGGTGTGTGGTGGTGTGTGTGGTGGTGTGTGGTGGTGGTGTGTGGTGGTGGTGTGTGGTGGTGGTGTGTGGTGGTGTGTGTGGTGGTGTGTGTAGTGGTGAGGTGTGGGGTGGTGTTTGGTGGTGGTGGTGGTGGTGTGTTGTGGTGGTGGTGGTGTGTGGTGGTGGTGGTGTTGTGTGGTGGTGGTGGTGTTGTGGTGGTGTGTGGTGGTGGTGTTTGGTGGTAGTGTGTGGTGGTGTGTGGTGGTGGTTTGTGGTGTGGTGGTGTTTGGTGGTGTGTGGTGGTGGTGTGTGGTGGTGGTGTGTGGTGGTGGTGTGTGGTGGTGTGTTGTGGTGGTGGTGTGTTGTGGTGGTGGTGTGTGGTGGTGGTGGTGGTGGTGGTGTGTGGTGGTGTGTTGTGGTGGTGTGGTGTGGTGGTGTGGTGTGGTGGTGGTGTGTGGTGGTGATGTGTGGTGGTGGTGGTGGTGTGTGATGGTAGTGTGTGGTGGTGGTGTGTGGTGGTGGTGTGTGGTGGTAGTGTGTGGTGGTGGTGTGTGGTGGTGGTGGTGGTGTGTGGTGGTGGTGTGTGGTGGTGGTGTGTGGTGGTGGTGGTGGTGTGTTGTGGTGGTGTGTGGTGGTGGTGTGTAGTGGTGGTGTGTGGTGGTGGTGGTGGTGGTGGTGTGTGGTGGTGGTGGTGGTGGTGTGTGTGGTGGTGTGTGTGTGGTGGTGTGGTGGTGGTGTGTGTGTGGTGTGTGTGGTGGTGGTGTGTGGTGGTGGTGTGGTGGTGGTGGTGTGTGGTGGTGGTGTGTGGTGGTGGTGGTGATGGTGGTGGTGGTGTTGGTGATGGTGGTGATGGTGGTGGTGGTTGTGGTTATGGTGATGGTGTGTGGTGGTGGTGTATGCTGGTGGTGTGTGGTGGTGGTGTGTGGTGGTGGTGTGTGCTGGTAGTGTGTGCTGGTGGTGTGTGCTGGTGGTGTGTGGTGGTGGTGTGTGGTGGTGGTGGTGTGTGGTGGTGTGTGGTGGTGGTGATGTAGTGGTGGTGGTGTTGTGTGGTGGTGTTGTGTGGTGGTGTTGTGTGGTGGTGGTGATGTGTGGTGGTGTTGTGTGGTGGTGGTGGTGGTGGTGGTGTGTGGTGGTGTTGTGTGGTGGTGGTGGTGGGGCACCACCAACACATCAGGTTCGACCTGCCTCTGGCCAAACATAATTGGAACTGAGGAAAAACTTGTCACTAACAACACACTAGACAGCTCACACCAACACTAACAACACACTAGACAGCTCACACCAACACTAACAACACACTAGACAGCTCACACCAACACTAACAACATAGTAGACAGCTCACACCAACACTAACAACACACTAGACAGCTCACATCAACACTAACAACACACTAGACAGCTCATACCAACACTAACAACACACTAGACAGGTAGAACACACTAGACAGCTCACATCAACACTAACAACACACTAGACAGCTCATACCAACACTAACAACACACTAGACAGCTCACATCAACACTAACAACACACTAGACAGCTCATACCAACACTAACAACACACTAGACAGCTCACATCAACACTAACAACACACTAGACAGCTCACACCAACACTAACAACACACTAGACAGCTCATACCAACACTAACAACACACTAGACAGTTCACACCAACACTAACAACATAGTAGACAGCTCGCGCAAACACTAACAACACACTAGACAGCTCACACCAAACAAGACGGCAGGATCACAACCACGTCACTCAATACAATGTTTCACAACCACGTCACTCAATACAATGTTTCACAACCACGTCACTCAATACAATGTTTCACAACCACGTCACTCAATACAATGTTTCACAACCACGTCACTCAGTACAATGTTCCACAACCACGTCACTCAATATAATGTTTCACAACCACATCACTCAATACAATGGTTCACAACCACGTCACTCAATACAATGTTTCACAACCACGTCACTCAATACAATGTTTCACAACCACGTCACTCAATACAATGTTTCACAACCACGTCACTCAATACAATGGTTCACAACCACGTCACTCAATACAATGGCTCACAACCACGTCACTCAATACAATGTTTCACAACCACGTCACTCAATACAATGGTTAACAACCACGTCACTCAATACAATGGTTAACAACCACGTCAATCAATACAATGGCTAACAACCACGTCACTCAATACAATGGTTCACAACCACGTCACTCAATACAATGGTTAACAACCACGTCACTCGATACAATGGTCCACAACCACGTCACTCAATACAATGGTTCACAACCACGTCACTCAATACAATGGTTAACCACGTCACTCGATACAATGGTCCACAACCACGTCACTCAATACAATGGTTCACAACCACGTCACTCAATACGTTTCACAACCACGTCACTCAATATGTTTCACAACCACGTCACTCAATACAATGGTTCACAACCACGTCACTCAATACAATGTTTCACAACCACGTCACTCAATATGTTTCACACCCACGTCACTCAATACAATGGTCCACAACCACGTCACTCAATATGTTTCACAACCACGTCACTCAATACAATGGTTCACAACCACGTCACTCAATATGTTTCACAACCACGTAACTCAATACAATGGTTCAGAACCACGTCACTCAATACAATGGTTCACAACAACGTCACTCAATACAATGGTTCACAACCACGTCACTCGATACAATGGTACACAACCACGTCACTCAATACAATTGTACAGAACCACGTCACTCGATACAATGGTACACAACCACGTCACTCGATACAATGGTTCACAACCACGTCACTCGATACAATGGTACACAACCACGTCACTCAATACAATGGTACACAACCACGTCACTCAATACAATGGTACACAACCACTTCACTCAATACAATGGTTCACAACCACGTCACTCAATACAATGACTCACAACCACGTCACTCAATGCAATGTTTCACAACCACGTCACTCAATACAATGTTTCACAACCACGTCACTCAATACAATGGATCACAACCACGTCACTCAATACAATGTTTCACAACCACGCGTCACTCAATACAATGATTCACAACCACGTCACTCAATACAATCTTTCACAACCACGTCACTCAATACAATGGTACACAACCACGTCACTCAATACAATGGTTCACAACCACGTCACTTAATACAATGGTTCACAACCACGTCACTCAATACAATGGTTCACAACCACGTCACTCGATACAATGTTTCACAACCACGTCACTCAATACAATGTTTCACAACCACGTCACTCAATACAATGGTTCACGTCAATACAATGTCACTCAATACAATGGTTCACAACCACGTCACTCGATACAATGGTACACAACCGCGTCAGTCAATACAATGTTTCACAACCACGTCACTCAATACAATGGTTCACAAGAACGTCACTCAATACAATGTTTCACAACCACGTCACTCAATACAATGGTACACAACCACGTCACTCAATACAATGGTACACAACCACGTCACTCAATACAATGGTACACAACCACGTCACTCAATACAATGGTACACAACCACGTCACTCAATACAATGGTACACAACCACGTCACTCAATACAATGGTACACAACCACGTCAGTCAATACAATGGTACACAACAACGTCACTCAATACAATGGTACACAACCACGTCACTCAATACAATGGTACACAATCACCTCAGTCAATACAATGTTACACAAACACGTCACTCAATACAATGGTACACAACTACGTCACTCAATACAATGGTACACAACCACGTCACTCAATACAATGGTTGACAACCACGTCACTCAATACAATGGTACACAACCACGTTACTCAATACAATGGTACACAACCACGTCACTCAATACAACGGTACACAACCACGTCATTCAATACAATGGTACACAACCACGTCATTCAATACAATGGTACACAACCACGTCATTCAATACAATGGTACACAACCACGTCACTCAATACAATGTTTCACAACCACGTCACTAAATACAATGGATCAGAACCACGTCACTCAATATAATGTTTCACAACCACGTCACTCAATACAATGGTACACAACCACGTCACTCAATACAATGGTTCACAACCACGTCACTAAATTCAATGGTTCACAACCACGTCACTCAATACAATGGTTCAGAACCACGTCACTCAATAAAATCGTTCACAACAACGTCACTCAATACAATGGTTCACAACCACGTCACTCGTTACAATGGTTCACAACCACGTCACTCGATACAATGGTACACAACCACGTCACTCGATAGAATGGTACACAACCACGTCACTCAATACAATGGTACACAACCACGTGAGTCAATACAATGGTACACAACCACGTCACTCAATACAATGGTACACAATCACGTCAGTCAATACAATGTTACACAACCACGTCACTCAATACAATGGTACACAACTACGTCACTCAATACAATGGTACACAACTACGTCACTCAATACAATGGTACACAACTACGTCACTCAATACAATGGTACACAACTACGTCACTCAATACAATGGTACACAACTACGTCACTCAATACAATGGTACACAACTACGTCACTCAATACAATGGTGCACAACTACGTCACTCACACTGCCGTAGCAAAATATTTCAACAAGGTCATGATTTATTTGATCTTCCTTAATGTTGTTATGTTGTTCATGACCAGTGTGTATGTTGTTCATGACCAGTGTGTATGTTGTTCATGACCAGTGTGTATGTTGTTCATGACCAGTGTGTATGTTGTTCATGACCAGTGTGTATGTTGTTCATGACCAGTGTGTATGTTGTTCATGACCAGTATGTTGTTCATGACCAGTGTGTATGTTGTTCATGACCAGTGTGTATGTTGTTCATGACTAGTATGTTGTTCATGACCAGTGTGTATGTTGTTCATGACCAGTGTGTATGTTGTTCATGACCAGTTTGTATGTTGCTCAGTGTGTATGTTGTTCATGACCAGTGTGTATGTTGTTCATGACCAGTGTGTATGTTGTTCATGACTAGTGTGTATGTTGTTCATGACCAGTGTGTATGTTGTTCATGACCAGTGTGTATGTTGTTCATGACCAGTGTGTATGTTGCTCAGTGTGTATGTTGTTCATGACCAGTGTGTATGTTGTTCATGACCAGTGTGTATGTTGTTCATGACTAGTGTGTATGTTGTTCATGACCAGTGTGTATGTTGTTCATGACCAGTGTGTATGTTGCTCAGTGTGTATGTTGTTCATGACCAGTGTGTATGTTGTTCATGACCAGTGTGTATGTTGTTCATGACCAGTGTGTATGTTGCTCAGTGTGTATGTTGTTCATGACCAGTGTGTATGTTGCTCAGTGTGTATGTTGTTCATGACCAGTGTGTATGTTGTTCATGACCAGTGTGTATGTTGTTCATGACCAGTGTGTATGTTGTTCATGACCAGTGTGTATGTTGTTCATGACCAGTATGTATGTTGTTCATGACCAGTGTGTATGTTGCTCAGTGTGTATGTTGTTCATGACCAGTGTGTATGTTGTTCATGACCAGTGTGTATGTTGTTCATGACTAGTGTGTATGTTGTTCATGACCAGTGTGTATGTTGTTCATGACCAGTGTGTATGTTGCTCAGTGTGTATGTTGTTCATGACCAGTGTGTATGTTGTTCATGACCAGTGTGTATGTTGTTCATGACTAGTGTGTATGTTGTTCATGACCAGTGTGTATGTTGTTCATGACCAGTGTGTATGTTGTTCATGACCAGTGTGTATGTTGTTCATGACCAGTGTGTATGTTGTTCATGACCAGTGTGTATGTTGTTCATGACCAGTGTGTATGTTGTTCATGACCAGTGTGTATGTTGTTCATGACCAGTGTGTATGTTGTTCATGACCAGTGTGTATGTTGTTCATGACCAGTGTGTATGTTGCTCAGTGTGTATGTTGTTCATGACCAGTGTGTATGTTGTTCATGACCAGTGTGTATGTTGTTCATGACTAGTGTGTATGTTGTTCATGACCAGTGTGTATGTTGTTCATGACCAGTGTGTATGTTGTTCATGACCAGTGTGTATGTTGTTCATGACCAGTGTGTATGTTGTTCATGACCAGTGTGTATGTTGTTCATGACTAGTGTGTATGTTGTTCATGACCAGTGTGTATGTTGTTCATGACCAGTGTGTATGTTGTTCATGACTAGTGTGTATGTTGTTCATGACCAGTGTGTATGTTGTTCATGACTAGTGTGTATGTTGTTCATGACCAGTGTGTATGTTGTTCATGACCAGTGTGTATGTTGTTCATGACTAGTGTGTATGTTGTTCATGACCAGTGTGTATGTTGTTCATGACTAGTGTGTATGTTGTTCATGACCAGTGTGTATGTTGTTCATGACCAGTGTGTATGTTGTTCATGACCAGTGTGTATGTTGTTCATGACCAGTGTGTATGTTGTTCATGACCAGTGTGTATGTTGTTCATGACTAGTGTGTATGTTGTTCATGACCAGTGTGTATGTTGTTCATGACCAGTGTGTATGTTGCTCAGTGTGTATGTTGTTCATGACCAGTGTGTATGTTGTTCATGACCAGTGTGTATGTTGTTCATGACTAGTGTGTATGTTGTTCATGACCAGTGTGTATGTTGTTCATGACCAGTGTGTATGTTGTTCATGACCAGTGTGTATGTTGTTCATGACCAGTGTGTATGTTGTTCATGACCAGTGTGTATGTTGTTCATGACCAGTGTGTATGTTGTTCATGACCAGTGTGTATGTTGTTCATGACCAGTGTGTATGTTGTTCATGACCAGTGTGTATGTTGTTCATGACCAGTGTGTATGTTGTTCATGACCAGTGTGTATGTTGTTCATGACCAGTGTGTATGTTGCTCAGTGTGTATGTTGTTCATGACCAGTGTGTATGTTGTTCATGACCAGTGTGTATGTTGTTCATGACCAGTGTGTATGTTGTTCATGACCAGTGTGTATGTTCAGTGTGTATGTTGTTCATGACCAGTGTGTATGTTGTTCAGTGTGTATGTTGTTCATGACCAGTGTGTATGTTGTTCATGACCAGTGTGTATGTTGTTCATGACCAGTGTGTATGTTGTTCATGACCAGTGTGTATGTTGCTCATGACCAGTGTGTATGTTGTTCATGACCAGTGTGTATGTTGTTCATGACCAGTGTGTATGTTGTTCATGACCAGTGTGTATGTTGTTCATGACCAGTGTGTATGTTGTTCAGTGTGTATGTTGTTCATGACCAGTGTGTATGTTGTTCATGACCAGTGTGTATGTTGTTCATGACCAGTGTGTATGTTGTTCATGACCAGTGTGTATGTTGTTCATGACCAGTGTGTATGTTGCTCATGATCAGTGTGTATGTTGTTAACTTGAGGTATGTTGTGGTGTGAGTGTTGTGTTAACACCGTCAATGTTGAGTACCAGAGGTTCACTGTCTGCCAGTATTATAAGCTCTGCTGTAGTCTGTCTGCTTCCGCTATCTGTTGTCAACGGTGGATTCAATGCAGCGTCTTGCATGACCGGGCGAGGTTGTTCGCTTCTTTATGACACCTGCAGGGGTCAGCGCCCCCGCGGCCAGAAACCAGACCAAGTACACACACCAACTCTCTCTCTTGTTACTTTCCTTTTCTGTCCCATCTAAACAGATTGAACTAAAGGTATCCACATATCACTGTAACATTACTGTCATGAAGACAGCCAGCGTAGTGTTAGTAATTCCCCTTATATATGAAGGGTGATGAATCTGGGGCCCCTTACACTTGATGAAATTAAGACACATGTGTAACATCTGGGTATCTTTATTGTAGACGTTTCGCCAGGTTCCTTGCTTCTGCTTCAGAATCTCCACGACTATGGTGCTCTTCGCACCTACTCTAAGGTTGAGGGAC
>NW_027201030.1:0-2500 GCF_038502225.1 Cherax quadricarinatus
AAATGGTTTATATCCGTATTGTTCGGCACTAAACACAAAAATGGTTTATATCCGTATTGTTCGGCACTAAACACAAAAATGGTTTATATCCGTATTGTTCGGCACTAAACACAAAAATGGTTTATATCCGTATTGTTCGGCACTAAACACAAAAATGGTTTATATCCGTATTGTTCGGCACTAAACACAAAAATGGTTTATATCCGTATTGTTCGGCACTAAACACAAAAATGGTTTATATCCGTATTGTTCGGCACTAAACACAAAACATTACCGTATCTTTTCCACTTAGTTCTACTGGGAAGGATTTTTGTTACGCAGTCTTGTTTCAAAATACATGGAAAATATGACATGTACAGATTGCAAGGGACAGATGAAAGAGGATTTCCATTTGCCATACATAACTTTTGAGTGTAAAACTCCATTAAACATAACCTTTGAATCAACAATACAAAGTTTAATAAGTTCAATTATTATTATTATTATGAAAACCAAGCGCTAAACCCGCTAGAGTCCATCATTTCGTTGACTGTCTTCCCCTCTAGTTCACTTACCCACTGCACCTCATGTGTAGTCCCCTTTATGGAAGTTTGGCTTCTCCCTCTCGTACTGCTTCACTCTCCATTGTTAACTCTACACTGTATTGGAAACACAAACGCACTGGAGAATTTTGTGTGTGATATCTCTTACATCCGAACTGTTCAAGGTGAGTACGAGGTCCAGCCTGGTTGCTTCATAGTCTCCTCTCTCATTGGTTGTGTCCCTAACAGGTTGGTACATGACGTTTTTCCGTATCTTGGCTCTCCATGTTTCTGTTCCCCCATCTGGCTCCAGATTCTCCCAGTCATTCCCCTTATGGTTGAAATCCCCCAAGATAAGTAACTTGTCCTGCTCATGTAGGCTCTTATGACAACTTCGGCTAGTGTGTCCACCATCACTCGGTTGCTCTCATCGTATTCCCGTCTTGGCCTCCTACTATTCAGTGGCAGGTTATACATCACTGCTATCACCATTTTTGGGGCCCCTGTATGAAGCGTTCCTACTATTTAGTCATCCGCTCCTCCTCTGACTAGTCCTTCAATCTCCTCAAAACTACTTCTTCCCATCTGTTCCCCCCTTGTTTTTCCTCAGGATCTGATATCCAGACAGGAAGAGAGCATCTGTTATCACTTATGTGAGCATTGTCTCTGTGATTCTTATGATGTCTGGCGAAGCCTCAGTGATTATTTCCTGCCACTCCTCATTCTTATTTGTAATTCTATCTGCGATGGTGTGCCATACTTTCTGCTTCCTTTCTAGAGCTGTATTCTGGGAGGTGGGATGGGTTATTTCTGGTTTTGAGTGTGGAAGGCAGGTCTGGTTGTTTTGGTAGTCTTCTTGTGTGACAGTATTAGTGCTTGGGGGGGAGGGAGGTAACCTGCAAGTGTGGAGTGTGGCTCGGCTCTGGTTATTGTGTCTAGTTAGTATGGGATAGAAGGGTAGAGGAGATGTGGTGGGTGGTTCTGTGGGTGGTTGTGCTTGCTGTTATTTTAGAGGTTGTGCTTCATTATCTATCAGTACCTGCCCTGTCCCCCCTTCCTGCTTCTGGTACCTTCTTACTCTTGTTCCCTTTCTTCTTGTGTTCTGTTGCAGTCAACAGAACTTAACATTTTGGGAACCTTTTAACAATGGTTTCCCCTGTAAGATTTTGTTTTGTTCCCTTTCTGACCTGAATGTCAATTTGATTGGGCAGGTCTTTTCCCTCGAATACTACCCAAGTCTCTAAAAAATTGTCAGTTGGGTCGTGTCCTCTCCTGTAACCGCAATGATTCTCTCAATCTCTTACCTTTTCCTGTCTTCTTTCATCATAAGTCTTCCCCTCCACTCATGAATAATGACAGTCCTCTCACTTTCCTCATCCCATTTTTTCCCTCCGTATCTTTGGGTCTGATTTAAGTATCTCCTTCGTTGTCTCCCTTACTATCGCTCAGATATCACAGTGGCCTGGTATTGTTTCCTCAGTGAAGGTGTTATGTGTGGGGATGCTTGTGTATGTACGATATTAGTGTGTGTGTTGGGTATGTGTGTGTGTGTTGGGTGTGTGTGTGTGTGTGTGTGTGTGTGTGTGTGTGTGTGTGTGTGTGTGTAATGTGTGTGTATGTAGCGCGAGTGTGTAACGTGTGTGAAGTGTGTGCGTGTGGTATGTGCGTGTAGTGAGTGCGTGTAATGTGTGCATATGTAGTGCGCATGTAGTGTGTGTGTGTGTAGTGTGTGTGTGAAGTGTGTGTGTGTGTGTAGTGTGTGTGTGTGTAGTGTGTGTGTGAAGTGTGTGTGTGTGTGTGTGTGTGTGTGTGTAGTGTGTGTGTGAAGTGTGTGTGTGTGTGTGTGTGTGTGTGTGTGTGTGTGTGTGTGTGTGTGTGTGTCTGTGTGTGTGTGTGTGTGTGTGTGTGTGTGTGTGTGTGTGTGTGTGTGTGTGTGTGTGTGTGTGTGTGTGTGTGTGTGTGTGTGTGTGTGTGTGTGT
>NW_027201030.1:5000-14563 GCF_038502225.1 Cherax quadricarinatus
AGCAGTGCAGGTGTGCCATTCCTGGATACAGTGATTTACCTGAATAAGGAGAGAGAAATACACAGCAAAACCTATTACAAACCAGGAAATGCCAATCAATACTTGCTATGGACATCATCGCACCCAAGAAACTTAAAGCAATCACTACCCTACTCCTTAGCATTAAGGATCAAACGAATTTGCAGTGAAGATAACCGTTTTGAAAACTCCCTAAAAAAAAATGTGGAATTTCTTCAAGTCCATGGGATACCCAGAGGACTGTCTTAAGCTTGCAGAACGAAAACTCTGGCACCGAAAAACAGAGAGGCAAACACAAGAAGCATTCTACCATCCTTGTACAGTCAACCATTTTTCAGAGAAATCAAGACACAGCTAAAGGAGCTGTGGACATGGATCAATGAAGAATTCCAATAACATCTTGGATAGAGCACTTTCCTGATAAACCCCGATGATCGCCTGGAGGAAGGATGAGTCTCTAAGGGACAGACTTGTGAGAACAGAATTTCCGAGGAAATTCTGTTCTCACAAGGACGGATCTGGAAACACTTGAGGGTAGGCTACTACACACAAAAAACTATACTTTTCAGAATAGACCGTATATGGTGAAACTGAGAGTGAACCTCAATTTCCAATGGGCTAAATGTGTAGAACGGACTATCACAGTTTACCCTCAAAATGGAAAGAGAAATTGAATGCTAACATTGGTATACTCTCGCTTACATAAAGGGATGTTAATTTTAGGCGTTCCCGGCATACCCTGTTTCCGACATGGGCTGACAGGATCTCAGAATGGCAAAACGTGAAGGACAGGTGTTGCGAACACTGGTCTAATGTCACTCAAATTCTCATAATGGCCAGTTACATAATGAGCAATCGGAGATTTTTTTATAGCATCCTAGCTTAAGATTGTGCGCAACTGACACTACTAAACAGATATCGACATTGTACATTGCACCTATTTACTTCGTCACAGATGGGCAAAATCTCAGATGGGTGAAACGTGCAAGACACGTATGGAAAACCTTGGTCTAATGTCATCAAATCCTTATGTGAACCAGTTCCAAAGTGTGTAATCCAGGGATTTTTGTATAACATCCTTGCTTAGGATTGTGCACAATTGGCTCTACTAAACAGCTGTCGAAGTTGTATATTCCATCGCTTGAATTATTTAAGACATTCCTATCATGTTTGATGAGAGAGGATTCAATTATGTTCCTTTCTGTAATGAAACTATTGGGTACAATGACCTGGTCTGCTGCCCACCCCAGCGGATGATTGCAAGTACTAAAATGCTTAAAAATTGCATTCAACTCCTGAGCCTTTTGTACTGAGTACTGATGTTAGGCTAATATGATTTCTGTTGTTTGGATTAAGTTTCACTCACACAACTAGTAATGTTAATTATGTAGATCTAGCTAAGCCGTTTTGTATCTTGGGAAAAACATATTGACCTCACTCAAAATACCTTTAATATCTGCAAAGGGATGGTCTATGGTACCTTACTCCATCCAATGCTTCTTAACTGCCCTCTGCGATTTATGAAAGCATATAGCGATCTTAGTAATGAATCAGACCTTGCATCTTACAACAGCCGATAAATCTAACAAGTTTTGTAATTTTAGATGAAGCTGAATATTCTGATAAGATGAACAGCTTACTAAGGAATAATGGAAGGTACGAACCTCTAAGAACCCTCTCGAGCACATCAACTCACTTCATTGTACGACTTAAAAAGTTATTGAAGGGGAATAATGAATTAAATGTCTGTTAGCCAGGACGACAACTCTACCGTATCTTTATAACTTAATTACAGCCCATAAACCAGTAACCCAGGCTGTCCTATTATAAGTTCAGGAGGCTCGGCTGCATGCATTCTGTCCAAATGGCTAGTTAAGCTTCTAACTCTTATGGTCGGAAAGATTTCAGATGCTCATATTAAGAATAATGTCACCTTACAGAAAGACTCCAAAAATTAAATGCATCACATAAGTTTACTCTTGTACATTTTGATATCACAGCATTATTTACTAGAATCCTTGTCTTTGATTTGCTTATGTATCTAGAAGAACTAAAAAACTTCTTCATGCCCTACCCCACTAACATAATTATTGAATTCATTAAGCTGTGTGTGATGGACTGCAAGTTCGTACTTGAAGGTAAATACTATGATCAAAAACAAGTCATGGCCTAGAGAAATCTGCTTAGTCTATTAATTATCAACTTGTATATGGAACTGTATTTGACTAGAATCCTTAAAGACACTTCCAAGTAAAGTCAAGTAGTTCAGATACGTAGACGATATTCTGTGTAGCCTAGAGATCTCGATATTGACGAGTTCCGTCCTAGACTCAGTGATTTTGTACCATCAGTTAAGTTTATAACAGAGCACGAAGTAGATAACAAATTGCCTTCTTAGATGTTTTAATCCATCTGTTGACAAGAATTTTAAATTTACAGCAAATCAACTGTGTCGTCACACATTCACTGTTATTCCAATCATGAATCATAGGCTAAAAGGAGTGTTTTTCTGACATTGTTCTTGAGACCTTTACGTATTTGTAGACCGGAATATTTTGGATGATGAAATTAATAAGATATTCAACATAGTCACTAAACTGAAATATCCTGGGGATTTTGTTGAGATGACATTACTGGCAGCCAAGAAGACTTTCTACAGGACTGAAAGAACGGTACTAGAAGGTAGAATTCGAGTGGAGGAGGTAGAGGAGGCGATTTTTAGTATGAGTAAAGGAAAGGCACCAGGTATAGATGGCATTTCAAATGATTTTTATAGGGCGCATTGGGGAAGTATAAAGCATTGTTTGGTTGATGTATTGAATTGCATGCTCACGGAGGGGAGGTTAGGTACGTCGCAAAGTATGGGGGTAGTTGTGTTGGTGCCCAAAAAGGGAGGGGGGAGGGGTCTGAGTGCATATAGAGCTATATCTCTTATGTGCTCGGACTATAAAATCTTTGCAAAAGTTTTAGGAAATAGAATGAGGAAGGTTATGGGGTCGGTTATTCACGAGGGACAGCTAGGCATACCAGGTAGGAGCATGAGGGACGGGCATGTACGTATTAGGGAATTTTTGGAGGAATGTCAAGGGGGGGGGGTGTCCTCGGGCTTGACTGGCAAAATGCTTACGACTGTGTTGATAGAGATTTATTGAGGCTTATTTTATTGAAGCAGGGTCTTGGAGAGGAGATTGTAAGATGGGTTGATACCTTGTATGTCTCGGCTATGATACGCGTACAGGTAAACGGTAAATTGGGGCAGCCGGTCCGTATGGAACGGGGTTTGAGGCAAGGGTGCCCCCTCTCCCAGCTGCTTTTTGCTTGTATGCAAAACCCCTTTTATGAGCTGGTGGATGGTGGTTTGAGGCGTGGGACGCGGAGCAGTGACCATGCAGCTCGTGTGGTCGGGTACGTAGATGATACCACGATTTTGTTAAAAGGGGAGGAGGATTTGCGGATCGTGGGATGGATGGTTGAGTTTTTTGGGACAGAGTCTGGCATGTGCGTCAACAAAGCAAAATCGAAATTATTGGAGGTGGGTACATGGGTGGGGGGGGGGGGCGAAAGGTTTGGGTGGTCAGTCGTGGTGCAACTTAGAATATGTGGTATCGTGTACATGGCAGATGAGAGGGAGGGCCGAAGGGTGAACTCAGAATTGGTGGTTAATAAGGCTTTAGATCGACTTCGGGGGCTAAGAGCTGGGGATGTATCTTTGCAGCAGAGGACAGTAGTGGTTAATACACTTGTTTATAGTAAAGTATGGGGTGTGGCTGAGGTGTACCCTTAAAGAGATGTGGATATTCAGGAACTGCAGAGAAGGGTCTTACGTTATGTTTGGGGTTTCGGGAGGGCTTGGTTAAGCCGGGAGGTTGTCATGACCCATGTTCGCCGTGGGGGTTTAGGTCTCCTGGCTTTGGGGCCACGGGTGAAGGCCCTCTATGTTAAGCAGCGGTTCCTCAGGGCGGGCGGTGAGAAGGGCATCCGGATGGGTCGGGTAATGATCGACATGCGTAAATGGTGGAGCGGCAGGGGATTAATCGAGTGTGAGGACATGCTACATTTGTTATTAAAGTTGAGAAATGCGCAACGGATTCGGGTGGGGCAAATGGTCAGCATATGTTGTCGTAGGGAAATTGTACAGCGATTGTCTGTTTTTCCGCTGTATAATTGGGGGGAAATATGGGACGGATTTTGTAAACTTAAGTTGGCACCAAGGGTTCGTGAATTGGTGTACAGGTTTGTCATGGGGATTTTAGCATCAAAATCGGTCTTAAATAGGATGGGTTTGGTAAGGGAGGCGGATTGCTTACGTTGCGGTCTCGAAGAAACAGCTTTTCATGCTGTCTACTTTTGTGATACCTTGGACAAAGTTCGTTCGTGGTTGGGGCGGGTTTTCGATTTTCTTAGTGGGGGAACTATCTCAACCTTACGAGCCTTAACATTAGACGTTAGCGGAGTATCAAGTGAGGTACGAAGAGCAATAATGTACGTGGTGGCTGATTTTCTTTATATATCGTGGGGTATGCGGGAAACCGGGGGAACAGTTAGGATCAGGGCAATTGCGGCAGGTATCTACAGAACGTATTGCAGAAATAAGCTCATATATGGTAGAAGTTGGGATAATAGTTTTCCTGCAAACTATCGAAGTCTTACTGTTCAAAGGTTGCTGCAACTGGGGGTGGGGTAAGGCAACGGGGGGCTGGACTCCCCCCCCCCCGTGGTAGCACCAAACGATGGGTTCGGGACTTCTGGGTAGAGGGCGGGTTTTGGGGAGTGACGTGTATGTATTATGAATGGTTCCGTGCGTCTGTGTGTGTATGGTTGTGGAGTTGTGTGGAACTAAGATCTTGGATTAATCCTAATATGGCAATGCATCTTGATAATGCAGATAAAAAGCAATATTTCAGTATATGTTCCAGCCTCTGCAAGGCTGAACAGGGTCCCGACTATGGCCGGGGCTTGGTGAAGTATGTTGGGTCTTTCCTGGGATTCCCGTTAGGTTTTGTTTAGTTATTTGTAAGCGGAAGCCTCGCTGATATCACCACTAAAAGTACACGTTATACTGCCCTTTAAGGGGAATGTTCATAAGCAGACCTTTGGTGATGGTTGTAAACTTTTGATGAAGGGCAAAAGTTTCATTGGCCTAAGATTGTTCGAATAGATAGTAGAGGTCACCTATGTGAGGATGGGGGGGGGTTGAGATGCATAATGTCCTATATTGTAATCTTTGGGCATTTAAGTTCCTTGGGCAGCAGTTTTTGTGGGATATGTTGTTCTGTCACCCAGTGATATCACATGTATTTTTTTTTATCATTTATGGTGCATATAGTCAGCTGATGTTCAATTAAGCACCTTTACTGATATCACTGTATACAAATTGTAAAATTCTTGATCTTATCACATTATTCACTCTTGAAAGCTGTTACACTCTTGTAGGTATGTTCACTGATTCACTCAACGTACGATGACCGCTAATAATATCTTAGGACAGCCACTAGAACGCTAAATCCTGGGAGCACTAGATAGAGGGGATAACCTTGGGAAAGGTGGGAAAGGGTGAATGCCTGAGTGGACACAGGTGGACTCCTGGACGCATGGACCTGGAAAAAACCCTAAGCTGGTAGAGAGTGAGGGGGGGAACCCTAAAGACGAACCACTGGCCTCCACGTGGCAGGGTCTGGGAACTCATTATTATTATTATTATAATCAAGGGGGAAGCGCTAAACCCGGAGGATTATACAGCGCCTGGGGGGGGGGGAATGTGGAAGGCATTCAGGCTTAATTCGGGGAACTGGAGCACAGATCCAATTCCCTAAATCAAGAGCCCCTCACCAACATCAAGGAACCTTCCTTGAGGGGCTGGGAACTCAGAGATAACTATCTCTGAGTCTGTCATTGGTCGCAAACTACTACTACTACTTCCACTACTATTACTACTACTACTACTACTACTACTACTACTACTACTACTAATACTAATAATAATAATAATAATAATAATAATAATAATAATAATAATAATAATAATAATAATAATAATAAATGAACAATAATAATAAATAAAATAATTTTTATAAAGACATTGGGATGGTTGAAAATGGAATGATATGGATGAGAAACTCTAGAGAACAGAAATTAGTGATACTGAGGAAAGTAATCTAGGAAGCGGGATCCCTGCAAACACAATTCTCATTATGGTTATATTTTTGCTGCTGTTCAGCTGAGTAACACTTGTTATTATTACCTTCATCATTATACTGGTATCTGCAGCCTCACGCTGAAATAAACCTGTGTCGGTCATGAATGGGAATCAACAAGTTGTTGATGATTTTACATTGAATATAAAACTGTTTTATTGCATCTTTCACTCCACTTTTCTCATCTTCACTTGACTCACTTTCTCATTATTGACAGAGAAAACTTTCTCACCACCACACACATCATTACTTCTCTCACCTCATCTATACTGACAGACAGAACATTTAATTTTAAATGAGTTCTTGCCTAAACTGACAGTGAGAACATTCATCACCACACATATCATCACTTCTCTCACCTCTGTACTGACAGTGAGAACATTCATCACCAACACATATCATCACTTCTCTCACCTCTGTACTGACAGTGAGAACATTCATCACCAACACATATCATCACTTCTCTCACCTCTGTACTGACAGTGAGAACATTCATCACCACACATATCATCACTTCTCTCACCTCTGTACTGACAGTGAGAACATTCATCACCACACATATCATCACTTCTCTCACCTCTATACTGACAGTGAGAACATTCATCACCACACACATCATCACTTCTCTCACCTCTATACTGACAGTGAGAACATTCATCACCACACATATCATCACTTCTCTCACCTCTGTACTGACAGTGAGAACATTCATCACCACACATATCATCACTTCTCTCACCTCTATACTGACAGTGAGAACATTCATCACCACACATATCATCACTTCTCTCACCTCTGTACTGACAGTGAGAACATTCATCACCACACATATCATCACTTCTCTCACCTCTATACTGACAGTGAGAACATTCATCACCACACACATCATCACTTCTCTCACCTCTATACTGACAGTGAGAACATTCATCACCACACATATCATCACTTCTCTCACCTCTATACTGACAGTGAGAACATTCATCACCACACATATCATCACTTCTCTCACCTCTATACTGACAGTGAGAACATTCATCACCACACACATCATCACTTCTCTCACCTCTATACTGACAGTGAGAACATTCATCACCACACATATCATCACTTCTCTCACCTCTATACTGACAGTGAGAACATTCATCACCACACATATCATCACTTCTCTCACCTCTATACTGACAGTGAGAACATTCATCACCACACATATCATCACTTCTCTCACCTCTATACTGACAGTGAGAACATTCATCACCACACACAAAACAAATCATTTCTGGAATGAAAATATAAACCATCGGCAGGAGAAACTTGATCTGATAGCATAAAGAATCTTGTGGCTGCTGCAACCTGGCCAGTACGACTCTTGTGGTGGCTGCTGCAACCTGGCCAGTACGACTTTTGTGGTGGCTGCTGCAACCTGGCCAGTACGACTTTTGTGGTGGCTGCTGCAACCTGGCCAGTACGACTTTTGTGGTGGCTGCTGCAACCTGGCCAGTACGACTTTTGTGGTGGCTGCTGCAACCTGGCCAGTACGACTTTTGTGGTGGCTGCTGCAACCTGGCCAGTACGACTCTTGTGGTGGTTGCTGCAACCAGGCCAGTACGACTATTGTGGTGCCTGCTGCAACATGGCCAGTACGACTATTGTGGTGCCTGCTGCAACATGGCCAGTACGACTCTTGTGGTGGCTGCTGCAACCTGGCCAGTACGACTATTGTGGTGCCTGCTGCAACATGGCCAGTACGACTCTTGTGGTGGCTGCTGCAACCTGGCCAGTACGACTATTGTGGTGCCTGCTGCAACATGGCCAGTACGACTCTTGTGGTGGCTGCTGCAACCTGGCCAGTACGACTATTGTGGTGGCTGCTGCAACCTGGCCAGTACGACTCTTGTGGTGGCTGCTGCAACCTGGCCAGTACGACTCTTGTGGTGGCTGCTGCAACCTGGCCAGTACGACTCTTGTGGTGGCTGCTGCAACCTGGCCAGTACGACTCTTGTGGTGGCTGCTGCAACCTGGCCAGTACGACTCTTGTGGTGGCTGCTGCAACCTGGCCAGTACGACTCTTGTGGTGGCTGCTGCAACCTGGCCAGTACGACTCTTGTGGTGGCTGCTGCAACATGGCCAGTACGACTCTTGTGGTGGCTGCTGCAACCTGGCCAGTACGACTCTTGTGGTGGCTGCTGCAACCTGGCCAGTACGACTCTTGTGGTGGCTGCTGCAACCTGGCCAGTACGACTCTTGTGGTGGCTGCTGCAACCTGGCCAGTACGACTCTTGTGGTGGCTGCTGCAACCTGGCCAGTACGACTCTTGTGGTGGCTGCTGCAACCTGGCCAGTACGACTCTTGTGGTGGCTGCTGCAACCTGGCCAGTACGACTCTTGTGGTGGCTGCTGCAACCTGGCCAGTACGACTCTTGTGGTGGCTGCTGCAACCTGGCCGGTACGACTCTTGTGGTGGCTGTACGACTCTTGTGGTGGCTGCTGCAACCTGGCCAGTACGACTCTTGTGGTGGCTGCTGCAACCTGGCCAGTACGACTCTTGTGGTGGCTGCTGCAACCTGGCCAGTACGACTCTTGTGGTGGCTGCTGCAACCTGGCCAGTACGACTCTTGTGGTGGCTGCTGCAACCTGGCCAGTACGACTCTTGTGGTGGCTGCTGCAACCTGGCCAGTACGACTCTTGTGGTGGCTGCTGCAACCTGGCCAGTACGACTCTTGTGGTGGCTGCTGCAACCTGGCCAGTACGACTCTTGTACGACTCTTGTGGGGGCTGCTGCAACCTGGCCTGTACGACTCTTGTGGTGGCTGCTCCAACCTGGCCAGTACGACTCTTGTGGTGGCTGCTGCAACCTTTCAAGTACGACTCTTGTGTTGCCTGCTGCAACCTGGCCAGTACGACTCTTCTGGTGGCTACTGCAACCTGGCCAGTACTACTCTTGTGGTAACTGTTGCAACCTGGCCAGTACGACTCTTGTGGTGGCTGCTGCAACCTGGCCAGTACGACTCTTGTGGTGCCTGCTGCAACCTGGCCAGTACGACTCTTGTGGTGCCTGCTGCAACCTGGCCAGTACGACTCTTGTGGTGCCTGCTGCAACCTGGCCAGTACGACTCTTGTGGTGCCTGCTGCAACCTGGCCAGTACGACTCTTGTGGTGCCTGCTGCAACCTGGCCAGTACGACTCTTGTGGTGCCTGCTGCAACCTGGCCAGTACGACTCTTGTGGTGGCTGCTGCAACCTGGCCAGTACGACTCTTGTGGTGGCTGCTGCAACCTGGCCAGTACGACTCTTGTGGTGCCTGCTGCAACCTGGCCAGTACGACTCTTGTGGTGCCTGCTGCAACCTGGCCAGTA
>NW_027201031.1:0-14558 GCF_038502225.1 Cherax quadricarinatus
CACATAAGTACGATAAGGCACCTAAATTACTGGGAACGGTTGAAGTCCCTTGGTTTGTATTCCCTGGAACGCAGGCGAGAGAGATACATGATAATATACACTTGAAAAATCCTAGGGGGATTAGTACCAAACTTGCAAACGAAAATCACTCCCTATAAAAGCAAAAGACTCGGCAGGAGATGCAACATTCCCCCAATGAAAAGCAGGGGCGCCACGAGTGCACTGAGAGACAACACAATAAGTGTCAGGGGCTCAAGACTCTTCAACTGCCTCCCAGCATACATAAGGGAGATTACCAACAAACCCCTGGCTGTCTTCAAGAAGGCACTGGACAGGCACCTAAAGTCAGTACCTGACCAGCCGGGCTGTGGTTCGTGCGGCCAGCAGTAACAGCCTGGTTGATTAGTCCCTGATCCACCACGAGGCCTGGTCATGGACAGAGCCGCTGGGGCGTTGATCCCCGAAACCCTCTTCAGGATGCGAGCAACACCAGTCGACTAACACCCAGGTACCTATTTTACTGCTGGATGAACAGGGAAAGCAGGTGTCTTAGGAAAATATCCGTACCGGGGGTCGAACCACAGACCTCAGTGTGTGAGCTGAGTGCGCTACCAACCCAACTACGGTTGGAAATAAGTCACGTTGACATTTCTGGGTTATACTGGGTAATTTACACTGTGTATGATAATTGCAATTATGTACACCTGTGTCTAAATTATCTTACTTTCAAAACCTGTAAGGAGTCTTCCAGTAACTAAGGATTGGGAAGTAATCAGCTCTGATGCAAAGGGAAGCTCCAATCCCCTGGATCAAGAGAAATTTGTTAGCCACGGGATACCTTCATGGCTCTCTGTGATCCTACCAGTGTGATCCTACCAGTGTGATCCTGCCAGTCACTGTGATCCTACCAGTGTGATCCTGCCAGTGTGATCCTACCAGTGTGATCCTACCAGTGTGATCCTGCCAGTGTGATCCTGCCAGTGTGATCCTGCCAGTGTGATCCTGCCAGTGTGATCCTGCCATTGTGATCCTACCAGTGTGATCCTTCCAGTGTGATCCTGCCAGTGTGATCCTGCCAGTGTGATCCTGCCAGTGTGATCCTGCCAGTGTGATCCTACCGGTGTGATCCTGCCAGTGTGATCCTGCCAGTGTGATCCTGCCAGTGTGATCCTGCCAGTGTGATCCTTCCAGTGTGATCCTGTCAGTGTGATCCTACCAGTGTGATCCTACCAGTGTGATCCTGCCAGTGTGATCCTGCCAGTGTGATCCTGCCAGTGTGATCCTGCCAGTGTGATCCTGCCAGTGTGATCCTGCCAGTGTGATCCTACCAGTGTGATCCTACCAGTGTGATCCTGCCAGTGTGATCCTGCCAGTGTGATCCTGCCATTGTGATCCTGCCAGTGTGATCCTGCCAGTGTGATCCTGCCAGTGTGATCCTGCCAGTGTGATCCTACCAGTGTGATCCTACCAGTGTGATCCTGCCAGTGTGATCCTGCCAGTGTGATCCTGCCATTGTGATCCTGCCAGTGTGATCCTGCCAGTGTGATCCTGCCAGTGTGATCCTGCCAGTGTGATCCTACCAGTGTGATCCTGCCAGTGTGATCCTACCAGTGTGATCCTGCCAGTGTGATCCTGCCAGTGTGATCCTGCCAGTGTGATCCTGCCAGTGTGATCCTACCAGTGTGATCCTACCAGTGTGATCCTGCCAGTGTGATCCTGCCAGTGTGATCCTGCCAGTGTGATCCTGCCAGTGTGATCCTTCCAGTGTGATCCTGCCAGTGTGATCCTGCCAGTGTGATCCTACCAGTGTGATCCTGCCAGTGTGATCCTACCAGTGTGATCCTGCCAGTGTGATCCTACCAGTGTGATCCTGCCAGTGTGATCCTGCTAGTGTGATCCTGCCAGTGTGATCCTGCCAGTGTGATCCTGCCAGTGTGATCCTGCCAGTGTGATCCTGCCAGTGTGATCCTGCCAGTGTGATCCTGCCAGTGTGATCCTGCCAGTGTGATCCTGCCAGTGTGATCCAGCCAGTGTGATCCTACCAGTGTGATCCTGCCAGTGTGATCCTGCCAGTGTGATCCTACCAGTGTGATCCTACCAGTGTGATCCTACCAGTGTGATCCTGCCAGTGTGATCCTACCAGTGTGATCCTACCAGTGTGATCCTGCAAGTGTGATCCTGCCAGTGTGATCCTGCCAGTGTGATCCTGCCAGTGTGATCCTGCCAGTGTTCCTGCCAGTGTGATCCTGCCAGTGTGATCCTGCCAGTGTGATCCTGCCAGTGTGATCCTGCCAGTGTTCCTGCCAGTGTGATCCTACCAGTGTGATCCTGCCAGTGTGATCCTGCCAGTGTGATCCTGCCAGTGTGATCCTGCCAGTGTGATCCTGCCAGTGTGATCCTGCCAGTGTTCCTGCCAGTGTGATCCTGCCAGTGTGATCCTGCCAGTGTGATCCTGCCAGTGTGATCCTGCCAGTGTGATCCTGCCAGTGTTCCTGCCAGTGTGATCCTGCCAGTGTGATCCTGCCAGTGTGATCCTGCCAGTGTGATCCTGCCAGTGTGATCCTGCCAGTGTTCCTGCCAGTGTGATCCTGCCAGTGTGATCCTGCCAGTGTGATCCAGCCAGTGTGATCCTGACAGTGTGATCCTGCCAGTGTGATCTTGCCAGTGTGATCCTGCCAGTGTGATCCTGCCAGTGTGATCCTGCCAGTGTGATCCTGCCAGTGTGATCCTGCCAGTGTGATCCTGCCAGTGTGATCCTGCCAGTGTTCCTGCCAGTGTGATCCTGCCAGTGTGATCCTGCCAGTGTTCCTGCCAGTGTGATCCTGCCAGTGTGATCCTGCCAGTGTGATCCTGCCAGTGTGATCCTGCCAGTGTGATCTTGCCAGTGTGATCCTGCCAGTGTGATCCTGCCAGTGTGATCCTGCCAGTGTGATCCTGCCAGTGTGATCCTGCCAGTGTGATCCTGCCAGTGTGATCCTGCCAGTGTGATCCTGCCAGTGTTCCTGCCAGTGTGATCCTGCCAGTGTGATCCTGCCAGTGTTCCTGCCAGTGTGATCCTGCCAGTGTGATCCTGCCAGTGTGATCCTGCCAGTGTGATCCTGCCAGTGTGATCTTGCCAGTGTGATCCTGCCAGTGTGATCCTGCCAGTGTGATCCTGCCAGTGTGATCCTGCCAGTGTGATCCTGCCAGTGTGATCCTGCCAGTGTGATCCTGCCAGTGTGATCCTGCCAGTGTTCCTGCCAGTGTGATCCTGCCAGTGTGATCCTGCCAGTGTTCCTGCCAGTGTGATCCTGCCAGTGTGATCCTGCCAGTGTGATCCTGCCAGTGTGATCCTGCCAGTGTGATCTTGCCAGTGTGATCCTGCCAGTGTGATCCTGCCAGTGTGATCCTGCCAGTGTGATCCTGCCAGTGTGATCCTGCCAGTGTGATCCTGCCAGTGTGATCCTGCCAGTGTGATCCTGCCAGTGTGATCCTGCCAGTGTTCCTGCCAGTGTGATCCTGCCAGTGTGATCCTGCCAGTGTGATCCTGCCAGTGTTCCTGCCAGTGTGATCCTGCCAGTGTGTTCCTGCCAGTGTGATCCTGCCAGTGTTCCTGCCAGTGTGATCCTGCTAGTGTTCCTGCCAGTGTGATCCTGCCAGTGTGATCCTGCCAGTGTTCCTGCCAGTGTGATCCTGCCAGTGTTCCTGCCAGTGTGATCCTGCCAGTGTGATCCTGCCAGTGTTCCTGCCAGTGTGATCCTGCCAGTGTTCCTGCCAGTGTGATCCTGCCAGTGTTCCTGCCAGTGTGATCCTGCCAGTGTGATCCTGCCAGTGTTCCTGCCAGTGTGATCCTGCCAGTGTTCCTGCCAGTGTGATCCTGCCAGTGTTCCTGCCAGTGTGATCCTGCCAGTGTGATCCTGCCAGTGTTCCTGCCAGTGTGATCCTGCCAGTGTTCCTGCCAGTGTGATCCTGCCAGTGTTCCTGCCAGTGTGATCCTGCCAGTGTGATCCTGCCAGTGTTCCTGCCAGTGTGATCCTGCCAGTGTTCCTGCCAGTGTGATCCTGCCAGTGTGATCCTACCAGTGTGATCCTGCCAGTGTGATCCTACCAGTGTGATCCTGCCAGTGTTCCTGCCAGTGTGATCCTGCCAGTGTTCCTGCCAGTGTGATCCTGCCAGTGTTCCTGCCAGTGTGATCCTGCCAGTGTGATCCTGCCAGTGTGATCCTGCCAGTGTGATCCTGCCAGTGTGATCCTGCCAGTGTGATCCTGCCAGTGTGATCCTGCCAGTGTGATCCTGCCAGTGTGATCCTGCCAGTGTGATCCTGCCAGTGTGATCCTGCCAGTGTGATCCTGCCAGTGTGATCCTGCCAGGAGAGAGGATGGGTGGACTCCCGTGAGGAACTTTCTTCAATACTTTCTACTTGGACTGTGGCCACAATTCGTACCCAGGGTCGTCCCCAGTACCCAGGGTCGTCCCCAGTACCCAGGGTCGTCCCCAGTACCAAGGGTCGTCCCCAGTACCCAGGGTCGTCCCCAGTACCCAGGGTCGTTCCCAGTACCCAGGGTCGTTCCCAGTACCCAGGGTCGTCCCCAGTTCCCAGGGTCGTCCCCAGTACCCAGGGTCGTCCCCAGTACCCAGGGTCGTTCCCAGTACCCAGCACAAGTGCCGACAAGAAGATAGAACTGGTTCTTGCCTGCCGTTCTTCTGGTTCTTGGTTCACATTTCCCGGCTTCATGGTTCCTTCTGGTTGTTGGTTCTTGTGATAGGTATGGTACCTGCATGATTCGTGCAGGGAAGACTGTCATATACTGTCCCTTGTCCCGACGTAGGCTATAGTAGGCCTACATCAACTCTCACATCTTCAAAATAAGTCCTACAGTCAGTACCCCACCGAATTATTATTAATTATTAATTATTATTACTAATTATTATTATTATTATTATTAATTATTATTATTATTAATTATTATTATTAATTATTATTATTATTAATTATTATTATTAATTATTATTATTATTAATTATTATTATTATTAATTATTATTATTATTAATTATTATTAATTATTATTATTATTATTATTATTATTATTATTATTATTATTATTATTATTATTATTATTATTATTATTATTATTATTATTATTATTAATATTATTATTATTATTGGTATGAAGATTTGAGTTGATGTAGGCCTACTGTAGCCTGGGTCAGGATAATTTAGGAAGAGGGAATAATGGATCCAATTCCTTGAATCAAGCAGCCTTTGCCGGCGGCAAAGGCTGGCATGCCCTGGTGAGTGCACACACGCAGAACACATCTCCTGAGGCACATATCAACCAGATAACTGCTGCAGTATATGGGCGCCTGGCAAACCTGAGAATAGCATTCCGATCCCTCGGTAAGGAATCGTTCAAGACACTGTACACAGTATACGTCAGACCCATACTGGAGTATGCAGCACCTGTTTGGAACCCACACATGGTCAAGCACATCAAGAAATTAGAGAAATTGCAAAGGTTTGCAATAAGACTAGTTCCAGAGCTAAGGGGATTGTCCTACGAAGAAAGGTTAAGAGAAATTGGCCTGACGACGCTGGAGGACAGGAGGGATAGGGGAGGCATAATAGCGACATACAAAATACTGCGAGGAATTGACAAGGTGAGCAGAGACAGGATGTTCCAGAGATGGGACACAGAAACACGGGGAAGCAATTGGAAGCTGAAGACTTGGATAAGTCAAATGAATGTTAGGAAGTATTTCTTCAGTCACAGAGTTGTCACGAAGTGGAGTAGTCTGGCAAGTGACGTAGTGGAGGTAGGAACCATACATAGTTTTAAGACGAGGTATTACAAAGCTCATGGAGCAGAGAGTGAGTGACCTAGTAGCGACCAGCGAAGAGGAGGGGCCAGGAGCTATGAATCGACCTTTGCAACCACAAATAGGTGACTACACACATATACAAATAAGGAAGCCAAATTATTGTTACTATCTCGGAACTTTCGCCTCTAACACTCCGGTCAATAGAGTCGATAATCTTTCAAACAACCTTAAGTACCTTTCTAACTAAATGAATAAAGTGTACATTCGTGTGTTTGTGTGTACATCTGAACGTGTAAATATGTGTTTATGTGTGCATTTGTGTGTGCACGTTTTGATTTAACATACGAGTGACTGTAACTGTTCTTATGTGTGTGTGTGTGTATAACCTAACCTAACCTAACCTAACCTAACCTAACCTAACCTAACCTAACCTAACCTAACCTAACCTAACCTAACCTCACTCCCCTTTTTAACCTAACCTAACCTAACCTAACCTAACCTAACCTAACCTTAACCTAACCTAACCTAACCTAACCTAACCTAACCTAACCTAACCTAACCTAACCTAACCTAACCTAACCTAACCTAACCTAACCTAACCTAACCTAACCTAACCTAACCTAACCTAACCTAACCTAACCTAACCTAACCTAACCTAACCTAACCTAACCTAACCTAACCTAAGCCTAACCTAACCTAACCTAACCTAACCTAACCTAACCTAACCTAACCTAACCTAACCTAACCTAACCTAACCTAACCTAACCTAACCTAACCTAACCTAACCTAACCTAACCTAACCTAACCTAACCTAACCTAACCTAACCTAACCTAACCTAACCTAACCTAACCTAACCTAACCTAACCTAACCTAACCTAACCTAACCTAACCTAACCTAACCTAACCTAACCTAACCTAACCTAACCTAACCTAACCTAACCTAACCTAACCTAACCTAACCTAACCTAACCTAACCTAACCTAACCTAACCTAACCTAACCTAACCTAACCTAACCTAAGAGAAAGAGATAAGGAAGCTGGGAGAGAGAGAGATACTAATGGTTGTTTCAACAGGATCTGTATATCTTCTTGCTAAGAGAAGTCTGTCTTACCTCAGTCCAGGACTCACTCCTCAGTCTTCCTCACCAAAGGTAAATCTTCTCCCTCGTTCGGGAGATACCTGGAGGGTGGAGTATACCTGGAGGGGTGGGGACTGTACCTGGAGGGGTGGGGAGTATACGTGGAGAGGGTTTCAGGGGTCAACGCCCCCTCGGCCCGGTAGGATGTTAAGTAACTTGGAACTATTGCACTGGTGGCAGCGGTGGGATTGATAAGATGTTTGAAGGTGTGTTGGTGGTGTGTTGGTGAGGTGTGCTGGTGAGGTGTGTTGGTGAGGTGTGTTGGTGAGGTGTGCTGGTGAGGTGTGTTGGTGAGGTGTGTTGGTGAGGTGTGCTGGTGAGGTGTGTTGGTGAGGTGTGTTGGTGAGGTGTGTTGGTGAGGTGTGTTGGTGAGGTGTGTTGGTGAGGTGTGTTGGTGAGGTGTGTTAGTGAGGTGTGTTGGTGAGGTGTGCTGGTGAGGTGTGTTGGTGAGGTGTGTTGGTGAGGTGTGTTGGTGAGGTGTGTTGGTGAGGTGTGTTGGTGAGGTGTGTTGGTGAGGTGTGTTAGTGAGGTGTGTTGGTGAGGTGTGTTGGTGAGGTGTGTTGGTGAGGTGTGTTGGTGAGGTGTGTTGGTGAGGTGTGTTGGTGAGGTGTGTTGGTGAGGTGTGTTGGTGAGGTGTGTTAGTGAGGTGTGTTGGTGAGATGTGCTGGTGAGGTGTGTTGGTGAGGTGTGTTGGTGAGGTGTGTTAGTGAGGTGTGTTGGTGAGGTGTGTTGGTGAGGTGTGTTGGTGAGGTGTGTTGGTGAGGTGTGTTGGTGAGGTGTGTTGGTGAGGTGTGTTGGTGAGGTGTGTTGGTGAGGTGTGTTAGTGAGGTGTGTTGGTGAGGTGTGTTGGTGAGGTGTGTTGGTGAGGTGTGTTGGTGAGGTGTGTTGGTGAGGTGTGTTGGTGAGGTGTGTTGGTGAGATGAAAGTGGTCATGATGTTGACTATGGATGTTATGATGATGAACAACATCAGCAACATCACCACCACCATCACTATCACCACCACCACCATCACTATCACCACCACCACCATCACTATCACCACCATCACTATCACCACCACCACCATCACTATCACCACTGCCACGGCCACCACCACCATCACTATCACCACCACCACCATCACTATCACTATCACTACCACCACCATGACCACCATCGTCCCTATCATCACTACCATCACCACCACCACCATCATTATCACCACCACCACCACCATCATCATCACTATCACCACTATCACTACCACCATTACTATCACCACCACCACCCTCATCACTACCACCATCACTATCACCATTATCACCACCACCACCATCACTATCACTATCACCACTATCACCACTATCACCACCATCACTATCACCACCATTCCATCACCATCACTATCACCACCACCATCACTATCACCACCACCATCACTATCACCACCACCACCATCACCATCACTATCACCACCACTCCACCACCATCGCCATCACTAACACCACCACTCCACCACCATCACTATCATCACCACCACCACCATCACTATCAACATTATCACAATCACTATCATCACCACCACCACCATCCTCACTATCACTACAATCACCACCACCACCCCCACCACCACCATCACTATCACTATCACCACCACTCCACCATCACTATCACCACCACCATCATCACTATCAACATTATCACCATCACTATCACCACCACCACCACCATCACTATCACCACAATCACCACCACCACCATCACTATCACCACAATCACCACCACTACATCCACCACCACCATCACTATCACCACCACCACCATCACCACCTCCACCATCACTTTCACCAGTGCGCCAACACCCTCAAACGAACCCCAAAAAACACTAACAACAGCAACAACAGCTGTCTTGCATGTGACCCCGTATGACCCCTGTGACGTCATTAGCGGGAGCCAGCTGTTGGCCAATCAGCGACGAGGTCAAGCACGTGGCACGTTCACAACACTTCTGGCCTCACTAACCTCTACCCTACACACACACACACACACACACACACACACACACACACACACACACACACACACACACACACACACACACACACACACACACACACACACACACACACACGAATATGCACGAATAAGGAAGGGGAACCAGCGGCAATACGAAAACGACATAGCATCGAAAGCCAAGTCTGACCCGAAGCTGTTGTATAATCACATCAGGAGGAAGACAACCGTATAGGACCAGGTAATCCTCTTCTGTTGTGTGTATTGTGCTAGACACAATTTACACAACAGAGGAGGAGGTGAAGAGGCTGCCGAGTAAACTAGATACCTCAAAGGTGGTGGGACCAGACATCTTTCTGTGGGTCCTTAGAGAGGGAGCAGAGGTGCTATGTGTACCACTAACAACAATCATCAACACATCTATTGAAACTGGGCGACTATTTGAGGTGTGGAAGACAGCAAATCTAGTTCCACTTTTTAAGAAAGGAGACAGACACGCAGCATTAAACTACAGACCAGTGTCACTGACATGCATAGTATGTAAAGTCATGGAGACGATTATCAGGAGAAGAGTGGTGGAGCACCTAGAAATGAACAAGCTTTTAAACGACAACCATCACAGTTTCAGTGATGGGAAAACCTGTGTCACAAAACTACTGGAGTTTTACTACAATGTAACAGCAGTAAGACAAGAGAGAGGTGTGTAGATTGCATTTTCTTGGACTGTAAGAAGGCTTTCGACCAGTTCCACACAAGAGATTAGTGCAAAAGCTTGAGGAGAAGGCACTGCAATGGATCAGAGAATACCTGACAGGAAGGCAACAACGAATCATGGTACGTGACGAGGTATCAAAGTGGGTGCCTTTTGATGAGCTTGGTTCCACAGGGGTCAGTCCTAGGACCGGTGCTGTTTCTGTTGTATGTGAATGACATGACGGAAGGGATGATTCAAAGGTGTCCCTGTTTGCAGACGATGTGAAGCTAATGCGAAGAATTCAATCGAATGAGGATCAGGGAGGACTGCAAAAGAGATATGGACAAGCTGTGTTAGGTAAGACACATATGCAACAGTTAGGTATCTTTATTTCGAAACGTTTCGCCTACACAGTAGGCTTCTTCAGTCGAGTACAGAAAGGTTGATAGAAGCAGAAGATACTTGAAGACGATGTAATCAGTCCATCACCCTTAAAGTTTTGAGGTGGTCAGTCCCTCAGTCTGGAGAAGAGCATTGTTCCGTTGTCTGAAACAATATGAAGTTGAAGTGACAGAATGGGGCCTTTATATAGTGCCAGGAGGTGAGACGTAGGTTGCTTTGGGAGGGCAGGTCCTTCTCAAACCCAGCCGTTCTCACTAGTAGAGGTTGTCGAAGTGGTCTGTACCAAGATACCCTTGTGTTGCAGTGTCTGACAGAATGAACATTAAAATGGTATGAAATACCGACAGATTGTTAGGTAAGACACATATGCAACAGTTAGGTATCTTTATTTCGAAACGTTTCGCCTACACAGTAGGCTTCTTCAGTCGAGTACAGAAAGGTTGATAGAAGCAGAAGATACTTGAAGACGATGTAATCAGTCCATCACCCTTAAAGTTTTGAGGTGGTCAGTCCCTCAGTCTGGAGAAGAGCATTGTTCCGTTGTCTGAAACAATATGAAGTTGAAGTGACAGAATGGGGCCTTTATATAGTGCCAGGAGGTGAGACGTAGGTTGCTTTGGGAGGGCAGGTCCTTCTCAAACCCAGCCGTTCTCACTAGTAGAGGTTGTCGAAGTGGTCTGTACCAAGATACCCTTGTGTTGCAGTGTCTGACAGAATGAACATTAAAATGGTATGAAATACCGACAGATTGTTAGGTAAGACACATATGCAACAGTTAGGTATCTTTATTTCGAAACGTTTCGCCTACACAGTAGGCTTCTTCAGTCGAGTACAGAAAGGTTGATAGAAGCAGAAGATACTTGAAGACGATGTAATCAGTCCATCACCCTTAAAGTTTTGAGGTGGTCAGTCCCTCAGTCTGGAGAAGAGCATTGTTCCGTTGTCTGAAACAATATGAAGTTGAAGTGACAGAATGGGGCCTTTATATAGTGCCAGGAGGTGAGACGTAGGTTGCTTTGGGAGGGCAGGTCCTTCTCAAACCCAGCCGTTCTCACTAGTAGAGGTTGTCGAAGTGGTCTGTACCAAGATACCCTTGTGTTGCAGTGTCTGACAGAATGAACATTAAAATGGTATGAAATACCGACAGATTGTTAGGTAAGACACATATGCAACAGTTAGGTATCTTTATTTCGAAACGTTTCGCCTACACAGTAGGCTTCTTCAGTCGAGTACAGAAAGGTTGATAGAAGCAGAAGATACTTGAAGACGATGTAATCAGTCCATCACCCTTAAAGTTTTGAGGTGGTCAGTCCCTCAGTCTGGAGAAGAGCATTGTTCCGTTGTCTGAAACAATATGAAGTTGAAGTGACAGAATGGGGCCTTTATATAGTGCCAGGAGGTGAGACGTAGGTTGCTTTGGGAGGGCAGGTCCTTCTCAAACCCAGCCGTTCTCACTAGTAGAGGTTGTCGAAGTGGTCTGTACCAAGATACCCTTGTGTTGCAGTGTCTGACAGAATGAACATTAAAATGGTATGAAATACCGACAGATTGTTAGGTAAGACACATATGCAACAGTTAGGTATCTTTATTTCGAAACGTTTCGCCTACACAGTAGGCTTCTTCAGTCGAGTACAGAAAGGTTGATAGAAGCAGAAGATACTTGAAGACGATGTAATCAGTCCATCACCCTTAAAGTTTTGAGGTGGTCAGTCCCTCAGTCTGGAGAAGAGCATTGTTCCGTTGTCTGAAACAATATGAAGTTGAAGTGACAGAATGGGGCCTTTATATAGTGCCAGGAGGTGAGACGTAGGTTGCTTTGGGAGGGCAGGTCCTTCTCAAACCCAGCCGTTCTCACTAGTAGAGGTTGTCGAAGTGGTCTGTACCAAGATACCCTTGTGTTGCAGTGTCTGACAGAATGAACATTAAAATGGTATGAAATACCGACAGATTGTTAGGTAAGACACATATGCAACAGTTAGGTATCTTTATTTCGAAACGTTTCGCCTACACAGTAGGCTTCTTCAGTCGAGTACAGAAAGGTGATGGACTGATTACATCGTCTTCAAGTATCTTCTGCTTCTATCAACCTTTCTGTACTCGACTGAAGAAGCCTACTGTGTAGGCGAAACGTTTCGAAATAAAGATACCTAACTGTTGCATATGTGTCTTACCTAACAAAGAAGGACCAAGAAGATCGCAGACAAAGTACAGGCTAGGTGGCCAAAGACTACAAACTTCACTCAAGGAAAAGGATCTTGGGGTGAGTATAACACCGAGCACATCTACTGAGGCGCACATCAACTAAATAACTGCTGCAGCATATGGGCGCCTGGCAAACCTAAGAATAGCGTTTCAACACCTCAGAAGGAATCGTTCAAGACTCTGTACACCGTTTACGTCAGGCCCATATTGGAGTATGCAGCACCAGTTTGGAACCCACACCTGGTCAAGCATATCAAGAAATCGGAGAAAGTTCCAAGATTTGCAACAAGACTAGTCCCAGAGCTAAGGGGATTGTCCTACGAGGAGAGGTTTAGGAAAATCGACCTGACGACACTGCAGGGCAGGAGGTATAGGGGCGATGTGATAATGACATGAGATTCTGAGAGGTATTAGCAAGGTGGACAGAGACAGGATGTTCCAGAGATGGGACACAGCAACAAGGGGTCATAGTTGAAAGTTGAAGACTCAGATGAGTCACAGGGATGTTACGAAGTATTTCTTCAGTTATAGAGTTGTCAGGAAGTGGAATAGTTTGGGAAGTGATGTAGTGGAGGCAGGATCCATACGTAACTTTAAGAAGAGATACGATGAAGCTCATGGAGCAGGGAGAGTGGACCAAGTGGTGACCAGCGAAGAGGCGGGACCAGGAGCTGTGAATCGACCGCTGCAACAACAAATAGGTGAGTACACACACACATAAAAAAGGAGAAGCGGGCTAAGTGTCTATCGACAAGTGCCTTTAATAAATAATAACTATGCGAACACAATAAACACCCAGAAGCCAAGATCTGCCACTCGACCCCTGCAACCACCCATAAGTGAGTGCATACATAGGGGTCAGGAGCTGCAACTCATCTCCTGCAACCACACATAGGTGAATACACTCATAGGGGTCAGGAGCTGCGACTCAACCCCTGTAACACAAGAAACATAAAAAAAAGAAGGAACACTGCAGCAGGTCTACTGGCCCATGCGAGGCAGGTCCAAGTTACCCACCGGCCCAAACCTAGTAGGGCAGGTCACAGGTGAGTACATACATAATAAAGATACACAAGTGTTACACACATGTCTCACTTATCACCTAGGGTAGTCCATACACGTGTTCAGGTCTGGGACGACACAGGTATCACCGGCAGGAACCGTGTGCTGGGCTCACTTCCCTTCAGAAGAAAACGGGTTTCCTGTAAGAGAAGTTTGAGACTAAGTAAGTTTATTCAGATATACACAAATACAGTTACATAGATTATCATACACAGCAGCATATGTGTAGAGAACCTGGGATAACCCAAAAAAGTCAGACAGAGTGACTTATTTCCATTGTGATGCTTGAGCCCAGGTGTACAAGAACAGATTCCTTTGTTTACCTGTCTTCAAGTAGCCTGGTCATCTTCTATTGTTGTCTGTGGAGTCTAGAAACAGTCCTCTTCTGTCTGCGAAGGCGATAGATTGTAATCGTTTGCCAGATCATCTTCAGCTTCATTTACATACTCCTTGTAAATGAATGGGGAAGTCAGACCTGGTGCCAATGGTAACTCCCTCCACCGGTTCTTTACCAACACCACCGTCATGAGCATTTTTACATTATGCTCATCTGGAAGCGTCGAACCCGTAAGTTTTACAGCACCTGGGGAATGGGAGGTGCACCAGTTTTGACTCGAGGAAGAGGAAGAATAGTTCCATTTCTGAGTCAAGAGTCCTTCAGCCTTAAGGCACGCCTTCTCCGGCCACCCTTACCTGGAGTCTACCTGGAGGGCATTCCGGGGATCAACGCCCCCGCGGCCCGGTCCACGACCAGGCCTCCCAGTGGATCAGGGCCTGATCAACGAGGCTGTTACTGCTGGCCGCACGCAATCCAACGTACGAACCACAGCCCGGCTGATCCGGCACCGTCTTTAGGTATCTGTCCAGCTCCCTCTTGAAGACAACCATTATTGCTGGTGGGAGGCTGTTAAACAGTCTTGGGCCCCGGACACTTACTGTGTTTTCTCTTAGTGTACCAGTGACGCCCCTACTTTTCACTGGGGGTATGTTGCATCGCCTGCCAAGTCTTTTGCTTTCGTATGGAGTGATTGCTGTGTGCATATTAGGGACCAGTCCCTCCAGAATCTTCCAGGTGTAGATTATGATATATCTCTCTCGCCTGCGCTCTAGTGAATACAAGTCAAGTGCTTCCAGGCACTCTCAGTAGTTAGGGTGTTTGATTGAACTTATACGTGCAGTAAAGGTTCTCTGTACATTCTCTAGCTCTGCAATTTCACCTGCCTTGAATGGGGATGTTAATGTACAGCAGTATTCCAGCCTAGA
>NW_027201032.1:0-14552 GCF_038502225.1 Cherax quadricarinatus
CTTCAGGAAAATAGACAGACATATTCTTCAGACCTTAAAATATTGAACCAACTTGACAGACGGGAAAATTAGTTTATTATATGGAATAAGGGCGTGAAACTGATGCAAGAAATGCGCCATTAAATGTGGGTAACTTAATATAATTAGAAATGACTGTAAGAGACTGACTGCCCTCTCAAGTGGTGAACGTAGAACACTTCACATTCATTCACGACTGGTTGGACAAGCATTTTGTAAATATTTAAAACTATATAGAGCGTGTGAGGTCACCTTGGCCTCTGGAACCCTGAACTTACTTCAACTGGGTTCAGTTTATACCTTCTCGGATATTTGATAGTTGTTCTGTCCTTAGCAACTTGTTGAAGTTGTAAGTAACAGTTTGACACAGTGGTTGTCTTTCACTCAGTAGTTCTGGAGGTATGTTGAGCCCACACCTTGTGTGTGCAACTACTCTGTAGTAGTAGTAGTAATAATAATAATAATATTATTATTATTATTATTGTTATTATTATTATTATTATTATTATTATTATTATTATTATTATTAGAGTCGATAGTTATAATCATAACCTTAATTTTTCAAAGGGGTGGACGGATAAGCCAGTGAAAGGTATCAATCAGATGACCAAAAGCTCCAGTTAGCGGGTCATATGACTAAGATCCGCGTCAGGAAACACTTATCCTGTTTCCTGACGAACTTTTCCTAGCCTAACCTCCTGTATATTCAGCGTCTCCATCTTGCGATTTGGTGATTTTTTTTTCTACCACGCTGGTTCCTCTTCTCTCGAGCATCACTCAAACAAATCACGGTACGAGGGGTAGGGTTTAAGCCTCTTCTCATTCCGTGAGTTGGGTTTCATTCCTATCTCCCAGGGAAGCATCTTGTGAAGAAAGACGTGTGTACGGGCAGCTTTTCTTGAGCCAGGGCTTCCACCTGTTAAGATTATCGTCAAGTCAGCAGTAGGTGGTGTACAGGCTGCTGGTACCTAACTAATACTTCCCTGAATCACCCGTCTGTTTCTTCGTACACTTCTCTCTCATCTTCACTGCTTGATACTTCTGCTCACCTCTTTGTAGTTTGTTGCTAATTCCCATGATGCCTGAAAGAAGAAACATTTCGTATTTAATCTCATTATATCCGATTTGTTTAAGTTGACATTCTGGTTCATGACATTTTTCATGACTGTTTCCATATGTTTTGTTCTTCGTGATTCTGCCATGTGTCCACATCCTTCATCTCCCATCCTTCTATCTTATATTAAAAATTTCAAATAATGACATCTTTGTTTTGATCATTCTTGCTGTCCGTGCTGGTGTCTCCGTGATGTTCAGTGATGATCTCTTGTCATCTGGTGTCTCCGTGATGTTCAGTGATGATCCCTTGTCATCTGGTGTCTCCGTGATGTTCAGTGATGATCTCTTGTCATCTGGTGTCTCCGTGATGTTCAGTAATGATCCCTTGTCATCTGGTGTCTCCGTGATGTTCAGTAATGATCAGTGATGATCCCTTGTCATCTGGTGTCTCCGTGATGTTCAGTAATGATCTCTTGTCATCTGGTGTCTCCGTGATGTTCAGTGATGATCCCTTGTCATCTGGTGTCTCCGTGATGTTCAGTGATGATCTCTTGTCATCTGGTGTCTCCGTGATGTTCAGTGATGATCCCTTGTCATCTGGTGTCTCCGTGATGTTCAGTGATGATCTCTTGTCATCTGGTGTCTCCGTGATGTTCAGTGATGATCCCTTGTCATCTGGTGTCTCCGTGATGTTCAGTAATGATCCCTTGTCATCTGGTGTCTCCGTGATGTTCAGTAATGATCCCTTGTCATCTGGTGTCTCCGTGATGTTCAGTGATGATCCCTTGTCATCTGGTGTCTCCGTGTTGTTCAGTAATGATCCCTTGTCATCTGGTGTCTCCGTGATGTTCAGTGATGATCCCTTGTCATCTGGTGTCTCCGTGATGTTCAGTGATGATCCCTTGTCATCTGGTGTCTCCGTGATGTTCAGTGATGATCCCTTGTCATCTGGTGTCTCCGTGATGTTCAGTAATGATCCCTTGTCATCTGGTGTCTCCGTGATGTTCAGTGATGATCCCTTGTCATCTGGTGTCTCCGTGATGTTCAGTAATGATCCCTTGTCATCTGGTGTCTCCGTGATGTTCAGTGATGATCCCTTGTCATCTGGTGTCTCCGTGATGTTCAGTAATGATCCCTTGTCATCTGGTGTCTCCGTGATGTTCAGTGATGATCCCTTGTCATCTGGTGTCTCCGTGATGTTCAGTAATGATCCCTTGTCATCTGGTGTCTCCGTGATGTTCAGTAATGATCCCATGTCATCTGGTGTCTCCATGATGTTCAGTAATGATCCCTTGTCATATGGTGTCTCCGTGATGTTCAGTGATGATCCCTTGTCATCTGGTGTCTCCGTGATGTTCAGTGATGATCCCTTGTCATCTATTGTCTCCGTGATGTTCAGTGATGATCCCTTGTCATCTGGTGTCTCCGTGATGTTCAGTAATGATCCCTTGTCATCTGGTGTCTCCGTGATGTTCAGTGATGATCCCTTGTCATCTGGTGTCTCCGTGATGTTCAGTGATGATCCCTTGTCATCTGGTGTCTCCGTGATGTTCAGTGATGATCCCTTGTCATCTGGTGTCTCCGTGATGTTCAGTGATGATCCCTTGTCATCTGGTGTCTCCGTGATGTTCAGTAATGATCCCTTGTCATCTGGTGTCTCCGTGATGTTCAGTGATGATCCCTTGTCATCTGGTGTCTCCGTGATGTTCAGTGATGATCCCTTGTCATCTGGTGTCTCCGTGATGTTCAGTGATGATCCCTTGTCATCTGGTGTCTCCGTGATGTTCAGTAATGATCCCTTGTCATCTGGTGTCTCCGTGATGTTCAGTGATGATCCCTTGTCATCTGGTGTCTCCGTGATGTTCAGTAATGATCCCTTGTCATCTGGTGTCTCCGTGATGTTCAGTAATGATCCCTTGTCATCTGGTGTCTCCGTGATGTTCAGTAATGATCCCTTGTCATCTGGTGTCTCCGTGATGTTCAGTGATGATCCCTTGTCATCTGGTGTCTCCGTGATGTTCAGTGATGATCCCTTGATCCCGTGATGTTCAGTAATGATCCCGTGTCATCTTGTGTCACCGTGATGTACAGTCATGATCCCTTGTCATCTGGTGTCTCCGTGATGTTCAGTGATGATCCCTTGTCATCTGGTGTCTCCGTGATGTTCAGTAATGATCCCTTGTCATCTGGTGTCTCCGTGATGTTCATGATCCCTTGTCATCTGGTGTCTCCGTGATGTTCAGTGATGATCCCTTGTCATCTGGTGTCTCCGTGATGTTCAGTGATGATCCCTTGTCATCTGGTGTCTCCGTGATGTTCAGTGATGATCCCTTGTCATCTGGTGTCTCCGTGATGTTCAGTGATGATCCCTTGTCATCTGGTGTCTCCGTGATGTTCAGTAATGATCCCTTGTCATCTGGTGTCTCCGTGATGTTCAGTGATGATCCCTTGTCATCTGGTGTCTCCGTGATGTTCAGTGATGATCCCTTGTCATCTGGTGTCTCCGTGATGTTCAGTGATGATCCCTTGTCATCTGGTGTCTCCGTGATGTTCAGTGATGATCCCTTGTCATCTGGTGTCTCCGTGATGTTCAGTGATGATCCCTTGTCATCTGGTGTCTCCGTGATGTTCAGTGATGATCCCTTGTCATCTGGTGTCTCCGTGATGTTCAGTGATGATCCCTTGTCATCTGGTGTCTCCGTGATGTTCAGTGATGATCCCTTGTCATCTGGTGTCTCCGTGATGTTCAGTAATGATCCCTTGTCATCTGGTGTCTCCGTGATGTTCAGTAATGATCCCATGTCATCTGGTGTCTCCGTGATGTTCAGTAATGATCCCTTGTCATATGGTGTCTCCGTGATGTTCAGTGATGATCCCTTGTCATATGGTGTCTCCGTGATGTTCTGTGATGATCCCTTGTCATCTGGTGTCTCCGTGATGTTCAGTGATGATCCCTTGTCATCTGGTGTCTCCGTGATGTTCAGTGATGATCTCTTGTCATCTTACTACATGTGCAGCGTCATCTTACTTGGTGGGGGGTTGAATATTACAGTTATTATCAGAGTGTGGTTTTCATTAATGTTCTTGGTGCGTAGCATTTACTGTTGATAAAGTTGTAATGATGACTGTGGCAGTATTGTGATGATGACTGTGGAAGTGCTGTGATAATGACTGTGGTAGTGCTGTGATGGTGACTGTGGCAGTACTGTGATGGTGATGACTGTGGCAGTAGCGTTGTGGTGATGACCGTGGCAGTTCTGTGATGGTGATGACTGTGACAGTACTGTGATGGTGATGACTATGACAGTACCGTGATGGTGATAACTGTGGCAGTACTGTGATGGTGATGACTGTGGCAGTACTGTGATGGTGATAACTGTGGCAATACTGTGATGGTGATGACTGTGGCAGTACCGTGATGGTGATGACTGTGGCAGTAGTGTGATGATGATGACTGTGGCAATAGTGTTATGGTGATGATTATAGCAGTACTCTGATGGTAATGACAGTAGTAGTAGCGTGATGATTTTTGAGATGGAGTGTCAAGTGGTGCTGGGTCGATTTATAGCTCCTGGTTGATTGCTGACTGGCTTTCTGCTTGACTATTTAACTAGCTGACTTTTCTGGTTGGCTGGCTGACTGCTTAACCGTTTGGCTGGTTGATGACTGACTGGCAAACACTGGCCTGCTGGTTGCTTGACTGACTACGCTCTATCACTACCAGAGCATAACACCGTCAGACACAGGGAAACAGTCTCAAGATGTTGTGGTTTCTTGTGTGTTATGTGGTATTATGTTGAGGTTGTGTGCATGGTTGGAGGGAGGGTAGGCAGGCAGGCCGGCAGGCAAGGCAAGGCAAGGCAAGGCAAGGCAGGGCAGAGCAGGGCAGGCAGACAGGGCAGGCAGGCAAGGCAGGACAGGCAGGCAGTCAGGACAGGCAGGCAGGCAGGCGGAGCAGGCAGGCAGGGCAGCCAGTTCGGGAGGCATGCATGCTAGCAGGCACGGTAGAAAGCAGGCATGAATGCTGGCAGGCAGGAAGTGTGGGTGATGGTGGGTGTGAGTGATGGTGAGTGTGAGTGATGGTGAGTGTGAGTGATGATGGGTGTGAGTGATGGTGAGTGTGAGTGATGGTGATTGTGCATGGTGGTGTAAGTGATGGTGGGTATTACGCACCCAGGTGAGAAAGGCCTGTTATCCTGGGTCGTAAAGGGACTTGAACACAACAGTAGTCTTTAAATTGTATTTTCCTTCAAGTTTGATTATAGGTATTTACAGTTATGTTCACTGTATACAGGAATTTGGAATATAAGTGTACCACGGTAAGCAAGGCAAAACAACAGCCAGAGAAAGCAAATTGTTGACAACCAGCAGCTGTATCAGTCTGGCAATAGTGGAATGCTAGTGACACCACAACACCTCCGCCATTGTCAGACCCACCTTAAGATTGGTTGAACCAAGGTACTGTTTTAACGATGGGCCCCCCTTAATTGTTAAACCCTTAGCACCCAGTTCACTGGTTGGGAGGCACCCTATATGGGAGTGTGTACATATGCCAAAGTGGGTGTGTGTGAGTGATGGTGAGTGTGAGTGATGGTGGGTGTGAATGATGGTAAGTGTGAGTGATGGTGAGTGTGAGTAATGGGTGTGAGTGATGGTGAGTGTGAGTGATGGTGGGTGTGAGTGATGGTAAGTGTGAGTGATGATTGTGAGTAATGAGTGTGAGTGATGGTGAGTGTGAGTGATGGGTGTGAGTGATGGTGTTGGGAGGGTTCATGGAGATGTGATGGTTGTAGTTAAACACACTTGTTGGATGGCAACACTTATATTAGCAGTGTGTGAAAGGGGAAGCCCATCCTTGCCGTGTTGCCTTGTTGTAGACCTATGGTTGGAGTGAGGATAAGGCCGGGAGCACAGCGCTCACATGCGACATCATGTGACGTCACACAAGCTAGTCACTGAGCCTAGCAAGGGGTCAGCTATGTAAAACATATGGATGATACTATGATACTCAGATAACATATACATATACAGGGGATCAGCAACTATGCTGACAGCTCGGTCATGTTACGTATGTCGTCTTGACATACAAAACTATGCCATAGGCTGAACAGGCAGGTGGCTCTGGGCTGATTCTATACAATAGCAAAGACATATGTAACTTAGAACTAATGGATGGGATCGTAATGGATGGTATAATACATTACAAATTATAAGAACAAATCATGGAATAATGGATGGAATTGATCAATCGATCTGTATTCCTGCACTCTACGGATTCTGAAGAAGAATGTATATTTACAAAGGTGAGACTAATTAACAGCAAAGACAGATCTGGCGCGTGCATATCATTACTGCTAAATTCTCAGAATTCGGAGGGAACGTGAAGACAAAAAAAAAATTCTGAAAACTGATCAGCTAATAACAAAACACACAGTTGACAACTTCATTCATGTTGGACATCTAATTATACAGACTTTGTACATTTAAACCCAACTCTGCGAGGGTAAGATTTACATATGCAGAATGGTTATCGTCTTTGGGAGGATCGAATTCCTTTGCAATGGCTAACACATGTCTTGACTGAGGGAGATCTGAACAAGTATCTACAAAAGTTACTTGGGGGTTTCTCATTATTTGTCATGTACGCAAAGAATAACGACATTCAGGTTGATCATCTGACTGAGTGTTAGAGGTGGAGGGTACAGAGTCAGGAGGATTGTCAGCGTCTGTCACATTAGTCTGGGTAGAAATATCCTCAACATCGCATACTAACTTCATATGATCTAAATGCGTTTCTTTATACTGACTAGTACTAATTTCTCTAACCTTATACTTATTGACATTGATATGTTCAACTACTCGATAAGGACCAACAAACTTTCGATCGATCTTAGGCATTGCGGATGTTTTGTTGAAGTTAGTCAGCATTACTCTCGAACCCACTTTAACTTTGGTTGGCTTAGCACGGCTATTAGTTACTCTTGTAAATTCTGCTGTTGACTTACGAAGTGTCTCACGGATTCTTCTAAAAACACTTTGAGCTAAGCTGGTACGAGTTGCTGTGACAAACTCGGTGGAGTGGATGACTCTCCCCGGTAGAAAAGTAACGCTATAACACGCAATATGAGCAAGGGAGAATGGATCTACTATCACTGCAAGCACAGAGGAAAAGAAATGAACATGGTCCACAATACTGGTATTCATTCTGAGTCGCACACAGTGACACAAGGTATCAGCTATAAAGAGACTGCACTTACAAACGTTAACATGTGAAAGTTACTCGAGAAACAACTTTTTACATTGCCAGGATTACTGTCAACGAGGATAGTATCACCATCTGGAACACAAGTAATAACAACACTCAAGTGAGTACACTAGCCACTGAAACGTCTTTCTGCAATGGCTTGCGACATCAGCAAGAGATGACATAACTCATTACAAGTAACGTTCTTCACAAAGCGTCCCCTGGAAGGAACGACTACTTGAACAAGTCGCCATCACGGGGATTGTAGCCTCAGCACCCAGGGTTGTCTGAGGTTCCTCTGAAACCCAAGGTAACTGTACACTATCCTGCGTGCACGATATTGTGGCTGGATTCCAGACAGGAGTGACAGTATTACTAGTGCCTGACCGCTCAGCTACGGTAATAAGTAATTCACGGATCTATAGGAACTTAATCTGAACTTCACATTTCGCAGCACTTTAACAAATCTCATATACAAGCTGTGAGAACAAACACATTGCTCAAGGGCTAGGTATTGTCTTTCAGTCAGTAAAGAAATATTGTGTAAAGTACTAGTCCTTGGTAATGAAAATAACTCTCGAAGTTATAAACTAGATGTAGAGCTTGATCATGCAGAATGTGAAAAAGACTTGGGAGTCATAGTAAGCCGAAATCTTAAGCCAAGACAGCAGTGCCTGAGTGTGCGCAACACGGCTAACAGATTACTAAGGTTTATTTCAAGAAGTATCAGTAACAGAAGTCCAAAAGTTATTTTACAGCTCTATACATCACTAGTGAGGCCTCATTTGGATTATGCCGCTCATTTTTGGTCTCCTTACTACAGGATGGATATAGATTCATTGGAGAACATACAGAGAAGAATGACTGAAATGATTTACTGTGTAAGGAACCTCCCGTATGAAGACAGACTTAGAGCCTTGAATCTCCACTCTCTGGAAAGACGTAGAATGAGGGGAGATATTATTGAAGTGTATAAGTGGATGATGGGTATAAACAAAGGTGATATTAATAAAATACTGAGGATGTCGAATCAGGTAAGAACGAGAAATAACGGATTTACGTTAGATAAATTTAGAATTAGAAAGGACGTAAGTAAGTACTGGTTTCCAAACAGAGTTGTAGATGCGTGGAACAATCTTCCGAGGCTAGGACCTTGAATAGCTTTAAAAGATTGGACAAATATATGAGTGGGAGGTGCTGGGTGTGTTTAGTGTTAAGTTAGCGTCGTGATGCTGCTCTGTCAGTTACCATGGTTACGTGCTGTTGTACATCACATGAAAAGTATTGTTTGATTTTTTTGGTGTGTGTTTTTAAGAGTTTCCATTTTTTTATATGTTTGCTGTAATAAAAGATTCATCGGTAGTTATAATTAAATTTTTATCTTGGTATATATGACAATTAATTGGGATTCCTGCATTTCTCTCTCTGTTACTGATTCTATGTCATTACTGAAGGTTCTCGACTCGTATAATGACTCCAACAACATGCTCATTGTAGAAGCCAGGTATAGATACTCAAAAATCCGGGAGAAAGGAATTAATGTACAATTGTTATGGATCCCATCACACACTGGATTACTTCTTCGTGATAAAGTTGATATGTTAGCCAAAAAGAGTACCCAGAAGGAGAATGTAAAATATAACTTTGGTGTATCTATGTCTAGTATTAGGAATATATTAGGAGAGAAGTAAATAATGAAACAGAATGTTATAGGAATGCAGTTAGAAGCCTGAGTAGATCTATAACCCACTATGGTAACATGAACGTAGATAAGTATGTTTATGGAGCAACTTGCAATGTGCACAGACTGACTGATGTTGTAGTGGCCATGTTTGCTGTAATAAAAGATTCATCGGTAGTTATAATTAAATTTTTATCTTGGTATATATGACAATTAATTGGGATTCCTGCATTTCTCTCTCTGTTACTGATTCTATGTCATTACTGAAGGTTCTCGACTCATATAATGACTCCAACAACATGCTCATTGTAGAAGCCACGTATAGATACTCAAAAATCCGGGAGAAAGGAATTAATGTACAATTGTTATGGATCCCATCACACACTGGATTACTTCTTCGTGACAAAGTTGATATGTTAGCCAAGAAAAGTACCCAGAAGGAGAATGTAAAATATAACTTTGGTGTATCTATGTCTAGTATTAGGAATATATTAGGAGAGAAGTAAATAATGAAACAGAATGTTATAGGAATGCAGTTAGAAGCCTTAGTAGATCTATAACCCACTATGATAACATGAACGTAGATAAGTATGTTTATGGAGCAACTTGCAATGTGCACAGACTGACTGATGTTGTAGTGGCCAGGCTTAGGCTTGGTTACAAGTACTTCTGGCAGTTTGGGAGACACACTGATGATGATCAAATTAAATACAAAGTATGTGGCCAGCACTATGGTCACCATCTTGAACACTAGGTGCTTAATTGTCCACTTATTGAGGAATATAGAGATAACATAATAACCTATGTGACATATCAATATATTAATGAAAATAAGATAACAGATATATTTACCAATTTTTTTAAATTTGCTTGCAACAGATACGTGAACTGTAGATATAAATCCAGATGCACTTCTGTTAACCGTTTTGGGGCCTAGTTCCGAGGCCTTTTGTGTATCCATATTCTCTTGCGCTACCCTCCACAGGATAGATATGGAGTGCACAATAAACTAGCCACTTCGGTACCAAAATCTAATTTCTAATCTGTCTCAGATACGTGAGCAAATGCTTCATCTCTAAGATAAGACCGTAACATCTGTTGAATTTATTCTAACCAACATTCTCAATTACACATACAAAAATGTAGGATTTGGAGATCTCTACCGATGTGTTATAACTCTCTTTCTTGAAACCATTCAGTTAATTTCAAATTAACTAAATGATTAATTTAGCTAAGATAGTGTGATGTTGTGAGGGCTGTGTGTGCCTGCTGGGTGCTTTCAGCAATAGCCTGCTATACTAGCAGGTTATAATGAATTATCGCCTCAGGCTGATCTTTGAGAGTAGAAGAACTCTTGAACGCATCAGATTTTATATATATTATATATCCAGGCAACAGAGTGTGAACCCACAGCGGGGCGATATTGAAAGAAGGTGAGCAGTGCTGTACCCGCTCCAGCAGACCAGTCATGGTGTAGTGGACAGTGATTGTTCCCCAGTTAACAATCATGTTATTACGCTCGTAGGAGTCATCGTGTCCATTATGTGTGAATACAAGAGACTTAAGTCCTTCAATAATAATTGTCTCACTGATAGTTCAGCATGAGTGGATGAAGGTAACAAGAGCAGCTCTTAAGAGATTAATCCTTCTTCTTACATTTATATATATAAATAATACTTTTATCAACGGGGCTCTCATAAAATAAATCACAAAGTTTACTATGGATACGATTTTTTTTGTATATAGACAAGCTGCCGCCTCTGTGGGTGTAGGTGTGTTGAGAGTGTAGGTGTGTTGAGAGTGTAGGTGTGTTGAGAGTGTAGGTGTGTTGAGTGTAGGTGTGTTGAGAGTGTAGGTGTGTTGAGAGTGTAGGTGTGTTGAGAGTGTAGGTGTGTTGAGAGTGTAGGTGTGTTGAGTGTAGGTGTGTTGAGAGTGTAGGTGTGTTGAGAGTGTAGGTGTGTTGAGAGTGTAGGTGTGTTGAGAGTGTAGATGTGTTGAGAGTGTAGATGTGTTGAGAGTGTAGATGTGTTGAGAGTGTAGGTGTGTTGAGAGTGTAGGTGTATTGAGTGTGTGTCGTGTAGGGTTCAAATGCTGGAATTGGGGCGGCTGGTAACTTATAATTACGAGTACTAAAGGAGGAGCGCCAAGCCTGACCTGTCTCTCTAACGTCTCGACTTGAACTGCTATATCGTGCCCGGAGGGCGAGGGGCATTCAAGCATCATGCTATGGTCAGCAGAATGACTCAGTAACGATCAGTGATCACATAAGATGGTGAATCAGTAACCGTTGGTATGAGTCACATACTACTGACACTACTGGTAACTGATACTACTGAGAGCTCGGCGACGCTAATGTGTGGTGTCACGACACAGCTAATACAGACTAGAGGCAACAGGCATACGGCTCTGGGCTGATTCCATACAGTCAAAGTACACAACAGTTGAACATTATGACGTACATTAGGATATTATCGGGATGGAAGCTAATGTAATGGAACTTATTGTAATGCATTACAAGGTATGATATATCACAATTCATAGAATTAGTGGACTCAGCGGTGGGATTATACAATAAAAGTGAGAAAAAAAATTGATTGATTTGTATTAATGTGATCTATGGATTCTAAGGAAGGATATGTACAAAGAAGGAAGTGTTTAACAGAAAAGGTAGACTTGATGCACTCAGATCTAGACTTTTAAATCTCAGAATTCTGAGAGAACATGAACACAAAAAAAATTCTTGAATATTAATAAGTTGATATTGTAACAGACAGTTGTAATATATTTTAAACTATATTATTCATTTATACAGGTTATTTACATTTAACCCCAATTCTGCTAGGGTGAGATTTACATATGCAGAATGGTTATCATCTCTGGGAGGATCAAACTCTGTTGCAATGGCCAACTCATGCCATGGTTGGGGCAGATCTGAATTGGTAGTTACAAATGATACTTGAGGATTTCTTAGTACCTGTCATGTACGTAGGGAATAACGACATTCAGGTTGATCGTCTGAGTATTAGAGGTAGAGGGTACAGAGTCAGGAGGATTGTCAGAGTCTGTCGCATTAGTCTAGATAGGAACATCATTATCATCACATACTAACTTCATATGATCTAAATGCGATTCTTTATACTGACCAGTACTAATTTATCTACCTTTATATTTATTGTCATTGATATGTTCATCTACTCGATAAGGACCAACAAACTTTTGATCGAGCTTAATCATTGCAGACGTTTTGTTAAAGTTAGTCAGCATAACTCTCGAACCTACTTTAATTTTGGTTGGCTTTGCTCGAGTATTAGTGACTCTTGTAAATTCTGCTGTTGATTTATGAAGTGTTTCACGGATTCTTCTAAAAACACTTTGAGCTAAGCTGGTACGAGTTGCTATGAAATCATCAGGGTTGTAATTTGGTTAAAATATAACAACTCATAAAGCAGACTCTTATCTACACCGTACAATGCATAATGTGGAGTGTTACTTATAGAAACACTGTAAGCAGAATTTATTGCACACTGAACATCAGGTATAACTTCATCCCAAGTTTCACTATTGGGATTGAAAGTGGCTCTCAAGACATCAAGTACTTTCTTATTTTTTCCACTAACCCATTACTGGCAGGATGGCGAGGAACAATGGTAGAGTTAGAGATCTTGTACAAAGTACACAAATTTTCAAGAATCTCATTACAGAATTCACCTCCATTATCGGTTACTAGGGACTTGGGGTCGTATGCCTGGAGATGATACGTTCTTTAAATGCTTTAGCTACTGTCTTTGCAGTCTTATCTGCAATAGGAACTAATAATATCTGGTGAAATGATCTACCATAACACACAGATGTTTGTTGCCCTGGAAGAAACATTGGAAATTAGTTAATAGATCTAGCGGAACTCTTTCCTAAGGTTCGCTAGTAGTTGGATACACCTGGATTGGATTAGGACCATTAACATTGCCTTTATGTTGTATGCAGACACTACATTTCTTAACATACTCAGAAATATCAGTTTCCATACGAGGCCAAAAGTATTTCAGTCTGGCTTGTTTTACAGAACGATCGTACATAGTGAACTAGGTGTAAAGCTACATTCACTAGTGAATGTGGAATTACTAACTGGTATATCCTTCTGCTAGGAGTACCCAACTGCTGTTCGATACAGTAATTCTTGGTTCATGACAAAGTCACTGATGGGTGCTGGTGGCTTCACAGTCAGAATAAGATCTTCCTGGAGCAGGAATCAAATCACACCAGACCACATGGGATCTGTTCGTTGAGCATTCTTTACATCCTCGGCAGTAAATGGAGGGTCTGCAGTTACTATACTAACATGTCGCGATAAGGCATCTGCGACTACATTTGACTTGCCAGGTAAGTGTTCAAAGGTAGGATTGAACTCATGGATAGTCATGGACCATCTGGCTAACTTTCCAGTCGGTTGTTTGTTCTGGAATAAAGGTATCAGTGGAGCATGGTCTGTCAAGACATGAACAGAGTACTGATAAATAATGTCTCGGAAGTGCTTGAAAGACTACACTATTGCTAAAGCTTCTTGCTCAGTTACTGTATAATTACGTTCAGCCTTCGTAAGGACTCGGCTAGCAAATGCAACTGCGTTGTACTTGCCATCGGTCTTCTGAGCTAGTACGGCACCTATGCCAATTGAACTAGCATCAGTTGTCAGATAGGAAGGCTTAGAAAAATCTGGAAATTTAAAAAATGGAGCAGATGTTAGCTTTTCTTTGTGAGTTTGGAATGTTCTTTCTTGACAGAAGGTTCAAACGGAAGGAACATCTTTCTTAAGGAACTCAGAGGAGCTGTTATGGAAGAAAAATTGGCAATGAAAGATCTATAAGAACCTGCTGAGCCCACAAAGGATCTTACGGCATCAGCAGTTTTGGGAGATAGAAAATTTAATACTGCACGTACTTTACTTTGGAATGGCAGTAAACCACGCTTCAAGATTATGCACATGGCCATTGAATAAAGGCAAGGCATCAAGAGTCACGAAGAAAACTGTAATGTCTTAGTGTGTGAGTCGGTCTGTCAGTCGATAAGGAACTATTAGGGATGTTGACAGAGGCAGCAGTAGCTGGAGACGTCACTCGAAGGTATGTGACACATAATGACAGAGAAGTTGCACAAAAACATTTAAGAGAAAGATTATGAATAAGAAAAATTATACAAATATAACACAAATGTTAAAAGTGAAATAAAGAATATTTAACGAATTCTCCGTGATTCAAAATATTTAAGACTGCAAGATAAACAAACATACTGAAAATACAATAAAGTAAAAATATTACTATAGTCTGAATAATTTTAAAATGAACTGTCTGTAGTCTCACTTAAATAAAGAAATTTACTAATAAAATTGTAAATCAAAGCAAAAAGTATAAAATAGATTCACTAAATTGTATGTAAAGAGACATAACTGGGAAAATATATATTTTCTAAGAGTGTATAAACAAAAGAAAAAATAAAATATAATGTAATGACAAAAATAAAATTCAAAACAGGAGACTCAAACAGTAATAAAGTGAGAAT
>NW_027201033.1:0-14514 GCF_038502225.1 Cherax quadricarinatus
GGTTGTGGTAGTTATGCCGCTGACCACCGGTATCTCGGTGTTTGCCCCGGGATACCTAGGCAAACACCAGTTAACTTCCACCTAAATCACAACGTCCGGAAGTGGCACTACCGGTATCTAGAACTACCGTTATGTAGAACTACCGTTATTTAGAACTACCGGTATCTAGAACTACCTGTATCTAGAACTACCAAGTACCTAGAGCTATATGTGGTTGGTAGCGAAGAGACATAAGTAGCCGTGGTAAAACGAGCATTAAAATATAATTTCTCTCCCGTCCGCTGATGTCTGTCCTACATATGCCATGACGTCTGATCGACATGGCGCATATTTTGTCCCCGGGTTTGTCAGTGGAAGGAGTGGGTGAGGGAAGAACCTTCTGCACTAATCTTCCTTCAAACATCTAGATAAATTATAATAAGTAAGACACATGTGCAAGAGTTAGGTATCTTTATTCCGAAACGTTTCGCCTACGCAGTAGGCTTTTTCAGTCGAGTACAGAAAGTAGCAGGAGAAGTAGAGATGTGAAGACGATGTAATAAGTCCATCACCCTTGAAGACGTAGATTTGAGGTTGTCAGTCCCTCAGCTGAGGGACTGGCCACCTCAAATCATCGTTATTAACAGTGTGTTGCGATGGTAACAGAGGAAGGGTAACATTACGCAGCAACAGTTGTTAATAGTCACATTTTCGCCACTAAACATATGTTTTATGCACTAAATTTCGCCTCCACCGGTACAATACTGTCATCGATCGCAGTGAAATAATTCACACTTTGACGGTGAATATTTCACGACGATGAGGAGAGTGTGAGGCTGTCTTACATGGCATCGATTGTAGCAACGTGTACAGAGAGAGGGAGGACCATGTTGACAGAGGGAGGGGTGGGGAATGCTATCAAGTGTAGGGTGTAAAGGCTTTGTGTGACCAGTCCCGGATTAAGGGTTAGGCTAACGTTCTTGGATTATTTTTTTTTCGGTCGGTAAGATAGGTCGAGTTGAAAATTTGTAAAAGAAATGATAAGAATTTTTGCCACAATCACTATCTTCAGTTAACATCTAAGTACCACGACAGAGTGCATTCACTACAGAAGAACATTGCACTTGGTCTACAGGCTCATGATAGGTTAAGTAAGAAGAATCACAGAGCTGGGTGGACTGCATATTCTTTGACTGCAGGAAAAAGTGGATACAGTACTGCACCAAAAATTAGAGGATCAAGCAGGTTAAAAGAGAGTGTTGCAGAGGTTCATTGAGTACCTGAATGGGAGAACGTAACGAAAGGGTACTGCAAGGATCAGTGTTGAAATACCTTCTCTTTCTAGTATACTTGAACGACCAGAGGAAACGAGTGTTAGGTACAACTGTGTCCTGATATAAACTGAAAGGAATAAAAAAAAAGGACAGAAATAAACTCGAAAGACTTCAAGAGACAACAGATGTGGTCACACAAGCGGCTTTTAGAGTTCAACCCAAACAAACACAAGGTCATGCTTCTTGGAAAATGTGAGGGAAGACCGGACACCGAGTACATCATGGGCGAAGTAAAGCTGCATATATCACAGAGTGAGAGGGTAATCATAACACCAGATACACTGCCAGAATTACACACAAACTACAACGTCATCTGTATATTCAAGATTAGCAAACCTCAGTACAGCTTTTACGCACCTACACTAAGAATTCTTCATAGCTTTATCCACGACATTTGTTACGCCAGGCAGCGAGTACACAGCCCCAGCATAAAGCCCACTCCTGATCAAGCATGTGTTAATGTTCGCTAAGGTTGAAAGGTCTGCAGTCAGATTAGTGCCAGAACCTACTGGAATGCACTATGAGAAATTGAAGGAATTGAACTTGTCAACCTTGGTGGTGAGAAGAACAAGACGAGACATAAGTACATAAAAATTTAAGAGAAATTAGTAGGACAGATTAGGAAAGATTGAATAACACTGTGTGACACACAAATAACACTGTGTGACACAAATAACACTGTGTGACACACAAATAACACTGTGTGACACACAAATAACACTTTGTGACACAAATAACACTGTGTGATACACAAATAACACTGTGCGATACACAAATAACTTGCACATAGGAGAGAGAAAAAAGCTGAAGACACGGATAAATCACAGGGATGTAAGGAAGTATGTCTTTAGTCTCCGGTGGGTGAAACGTACAATGACTTAGATGAGGCAGTGGTGGTCTTGGTGGCAGGGCCAGGAGCTGAGTCTAGACATACACACACACACACATACACACGCGCGCACAAACATACACACGCACATACACACGCACACACACACACACACACACACACACACACACACACACACACACACATACACACACACACACACAACAGATGGCCCCAGACATTCCTTGCAAAACCAAAGGTGATATTCCATGTGGTCTCACTGAATTATTTACCAAGCTGGATTAATAAAATATTAACTACCCTTTTCATTACCTGTTGAATATACAACACCTTTGTTTTGTCAGCTCTATTTAATATTAAAACAAAACTCTATGGAATTTTAATTCAGTTATTTACATAAATCTTCTCCGAGTCAACATTAAGTATTTACCTCAATTCCTTACCATAAGAATGTGAATTATTGGCAACTCCCCTATATCATGATTTTTTAATAAGTTATATATAACATTCTGGATTTATATTTTATGTGTGGGAGGAATATATAAAATATAATACGACATTGTTGCAATTTTGGAAATTGAATCAGGATGGTACGGCGTGTTTGTGTTGCATATCGTGGGAAGAAGTACTCTGATCTCTCTACCAACACTGACACGTACTAAATTTACTCTAACCTGAATTGACCTGACTTTATCTGGCTTAATCTAATTTGACCTAAACTGAACATGACTTGGCCCCAGCTGACTTGAGCTAAGCCAACGTGACTTAACCTGATGTGACCAATATTGACTTGATTTCCTATAAATTGTGATATGGGCAAAGCATACCTCACCTGACCACATACCCGCTGACAGTGTACATTGTGTGTGTGTGTGTGTGTGTGTGTGTGTGTGTGTGTGTTCAAAAGCATCGACGTAAGCTAGATCCTACGTCTACTAATCACGGCCTTGATATAAAAGCCTCCGGGTGTTGTTCCATGCCTCATCTTTCCTTCCCGTGACCTCCAAACATTCACCCACTTCTCTATACACTAAATCACAGTTTCTGTGATAAATTGCTTGGTGTCAGTGTCATACATACTATAAACACCTTGTAAATGTTACTCGTCGTTTTTTTAACCTGTATTGGAATACATTTGACATTTTCGAAGCAATTCTAAGTAAGGTTAGCATATATTTTTTTTTTCAGAATTTAACTCTTCAGGGAGGCGGGGAAAGTTTAGTGAAGGGTTTTTGATCCAAGGCACTGCAACTGCCATCGTTTTTCATGGGTGGAACCTAACTGCTTTTTGTTTTCCTCGGGTTCCGAATAATTCTTGTCGTTAATTCTGTTAATAAGTCTTTTGTTAATTCTGTTAAGGCCTTCTGTTGTTAATTCTGTTAATGTCTTCTGTTATTTCTATTAATATGTCTTCTCTTAGTATTAATTCTGCCTCACTTTCAAGTTCTCTTTTTGTGTGCTACAGTCCTCTCAGAAAATTTATCGTGCCTTCTATTCTTCAGAATAGAAGGATCTATAATATCATGACTTCAGAATAAGAGGATCTATAATGGCCCTTCCATTATGAAGTCCAATATTCTGTTACTTCCTTCATTTCTTTCCTCATTCCGGCTACATAAACAAAGCTGAGAGTTACATTGACTCTGTCACTCGGTGGATTCCAGTAGTTGATCTTGTATGTTCTTACTGGATGATCATGCTGGCTTATCTGTCCATCTTACTTGTATTATTTTACTGACGTGTTCACTTTGGAAAATTCCTCGTTGGTGCTTCAGTTAGTTCTGTTCTCCGTAGATTCTCATCTTCCGGGGAGGGGATGAGAAGTTTGTCTCACTTTTTCCATTCTTCTGCTGGTGAAATCTCTTTGGCTCTCTCTCTCTGTCTGTCTCTCTCTCTGTCTGTCTCTCTCTCTTCTCTCTCTCTCTGTCTCTCTCTCTGTCTCTCTCTCCACACACACATTTTCATTTTCCTGTTCTCATCACTCCTCTTCCTCGGCTTCCCATTTATTATCACATTAATGGTCTTCATATACCGACAAGATGAATGAGACATGTGCCACACTTGACTGTCTTTATTGCCGAATCGCTTCGCCTGCTCAGCAGGCTTTTTCATTTGAATTTGGAGGCGACTATTGTATTGGAGAGATTCTTTGCTCCTGTCTCAGCCTCTTAACTTGCCACTTGCCAAAGTCACATCCTCGTGGGCCCTGTCATACCTACTCTTAAAGCTATGTACAAAGCCTGCCTCCACAACTTCGACAAGGTCGTTCCAGATCCTCTCCACTCAGACTGAAGAAACACTGTGATCTCTGCGGTTCTTCTGTATCTTTATCTTAAAGCTCTGACTTGTATGACTTTCTTGGGTTTCCTAGGTTCTCTACACATATGCTGCTATGTATGATAATCTATATAACTGTATTTGTGTATACTTGAATAAACTTACTGACCCCCTTAATACCTTTTTCTCGCCTCTCCAAAAGCTTATCTCTGTCTACCCTAGAAATTTTTATACAAGGATTCAGTTCTATTAGCTTGTTCTCGTACTTTTTATCACTTAGTACTAGAACTATAGTCTCGCTACATATTTTTGCACTTTCTCTTGTTTCTTAACATGCTTTCTTAGGAGTGGGCTCCATACTGGTGCTGCTTACTCCAAGAGGGATGTGACATATGTTGTATAAAGAGCCTGGAATGACTCTTCGGTGAGATTCCTGAAGGCTACAGCTTAGATTTGCCAGACGAGCATTAGCTGCAGAGGTTATTCAGTTGATGTGAGCCTCTGGTGATATGCTAGACACTATGCTCATCCATAGGTCTCTCTCTGTTGCCCCTCTGTCCCCCGAGTCTATACTCCGTATCAGGTCTTTCTTTTTTTTGACTACTTCAATCTTCATAACCTAAGCATTTGCTTGAGTCAATCCAGCAGTTAATTCAGATGCATTTTTAGCCGTTTCTTATCCTCGTCTGTCATTTCCTCAACAGTTTTACAACAGCAGCAGACAGGGATACATCTGACTCAATTCCATGTGGTATGTCATTTATGTAAACTGTGAACAGTATTGGTCCTAATATCGATCATTGTAAATCCTCGCTATTTACTTTTTCTTTCTGACGTCTCTTCCAGTTCAGTCACACTGTACTAGTCTCCCCTAAGTTACTCTGTGATCCACTGGAGTATGTATCATGTTATTCCTGCTTCCAGCCTCCTCAGGATTTTGCACACGTCTCTTGTAGGGTATAGTATCAAATGTCTTCTTGTACTCTAAAATATTGTGTGTGTGTGTGCTCACCTACTTGTGCTGGCAGGGTTCGAGGCGCATCTCCTCTGTGTGTGTGTACTCGCCTAATTGCTCTCACATATGTGGTTACAGGGGTCGATTCATAGCTCTTGGTCATAGCTCTTCGCTAGTAGCTACTAGGGCCAAGAGCCCTATCGTACCTCATCTTAAAGCTTGTATGAATCCCTCCATTACTTCCAGATTATTTCACTTCCTGACAATTCTAAGGCTGAAGAAATACTTTCTAACATCCTAATGACTTAACTGAGTTGTGTCCCCTTGTTCCTGTGTCCCATCTCTGAAACATTCTGTCCCTGTCCACCTTGCCAATTCTTCTCAGTGTGTGTGTGTGTGTGTGTGTGTCAACGAAAAGAGGCGAGAGGCAGAAGAACCACTGAAACGCGAAGATTAATCAGCGCTAAGACCCACTGAGAAATCTGAAATCTGTCACCCGCCAGCGGGAAGAACGAAACTCGATACTACTGACAGATTCCGTGTCGCTACACGAGCAAAATAATTCACCATTGAAAGAGAAGAAATCAGCAAAATAAGACTCAAAAAACAAGTGCATTTCTCCTCCGTATATTCTCCCTGAAACACAAATCGAGAGGAACCACCATGAACGGGAGAGACGTGTGTGTACGAATATGAGTGAAAAATAGCTGCTGTGCGTGAATTTATGGTATGGTCTGGCACAGCAGTGAAGACAGCACGGCGACGGGTATCGAGCGGGAAGATCCCGAAGTATTGCTGATGCAACCCAGACGAGGCTGGAGGAGGCATGTCCAGCCACTCAATTCCTCCATCCTCAGCCTACCACCGCCGCCGCTGCCACCACCACCGTCACCACCTCCACCGCCACCGCCGCCTCCATCGCCACCGCCGCCGCTGCCGCCGTCACCACCATCGCCACCGCCCCCGCCACCACCACCACCACCACTACTACTACTACCACCAGTAGTAGTTTGGAGCCCACACCTTGCCAAGCATGTAAGGAAATTAGAAAAAGTGCAAAGATTTGCAACAAGATTAGTCCCGGAGCTAAGGGGCATGTCCTACGAGGAGAGGTTAAGGGAAATCGACCTGACGACACTGGAGGACAGGGGATGATATGATAACGAAATATAAAATACTGAGAGGAATCGACAAGGTGGGCAGAGACAGGATGTTCCAGAGATTGGACACAGCAACAAGGAGTCACAGTTGGAAGTTGAAGACTCAGATGAACCACAGGGATGTTAGGAAGTATTTCTTCAGTCACAGAAGTGTCAGGAAGTGGAATAGTCTGGGAAGTGATGTACTGAAATCAGGATCCATACATAGCTTTAAGAAGAGGTATGATAAAGCTCATGGAGCAGGATGAGTGACCGAGTAGCGACCAGTCAAGAGGCGGGGCCAGGATCTGTGAATCGACCCCTGGAACCACAACTAGGTGAGTACACACACAGTTGTGTGGAGGACTACTATGTGGGAAGCAACTATGGCTGGTTACTACCCTCACTCTTTCTCCCCTCAAGGGAGGTTCCGTGACGCTGGTGAGGGGCTCTTGATCTAGGGAATTGGATCTGTGCTCCACTTCCCTGAATTAAGTCTGAATACCTTCCACTCCCCCCTCACGTACGCTGTATAATCCTTCGGGTTTACCGCTCCCCCATGATTATAATAATACCCTCACTCTTTGCACTTTATGCCTAGTTACTATCCTCTGCTTGGATAAGGGTTTAAGGTTTAAAACCGATCAGAAGAGCCATTCTCCAGTTAATGCATTAAATCTATTTTTTTTTAATTCTCTGGTTATTACTTGCACAATCTTAAGTCACTGATGATCTCTGAGTGCAACACCCAAACCTTAAAAGTTTAAATCCGACCAAAAGAAGCATTCTTTAGTTATTAGACAGATTCCGGCAATTTGAAATTTACTAAAAAAATTTATTGACTTGGCAAATTTTCACCCAAAAAAAAAAACTTTTATAAGATGCATCAAAAATTAAAAATTAAAGCCAAGCAGAAGAGGCTTACTCAAAGTATTTCAAGAAAAAATACTTAACTGTTAAAAATGTATTAGCAAATTAGCTAGTAGAGACTTCCGTAACAATCTAGTGTTGATAGTTTGATGCCGATCGGAAGAGCCATTCTCTACTTTTCCCATGAAAATCAAATTTTAAAAGGGCTTTAACCTTCCTCTAGTTACTGGTCACCAGTGTTGAAAGTTTGAAGCTTATCGGGTGAGGCGGTCTCAAGGTATGTACAAAAACCTGGGAGCAAAATAATTCTGTGAAACATTTTAATGTCCGTCGTTGATACCTAAAGATAAATAATGTAATCTTTTATGTGTCTCATTCTCCTGCAGTAATGAAAGTGTAAGCCTGTCTGTCTTCCCTGTAAAAGCCTGTGGAATGTGATCCTGTCTGTGCTGCAGAAGTTACCAGAATGTAATCCTGTTTATTTCTCCGGCAGAAGTTAATGGAATGTAATCCTGTTTATCTCTCCGGCAGAAGTGGATGAAGTGTAATCTTCTCTCTTCCTCCTACAGAAGTGGGTGGAGCATAATTTCTCTCTCTCTCTCTCTCTCTCTCTCTCTCTCTCTCTCTCTCTCTCTCTCTCTCTCTCTCTCTCTCTCTCTCTCTCTCTCTCTCTCTCTCCATTCTGGAAAAGTGCCTGGAGTCTAATCGTCTCTCTCACTTCCCTCCTGCAGAAGTAGGTGGCGTGAAGGAGGTGGTGGTGAAGCGGGTGAAGGTGCCGGAGTACGCTGACCGAGGTGACCAGGTGGAGCTACGGTGTCAGTGGGAGTTGGCCCGGGACAAGCTCTACTCCCTCAAGTGGTACCTCAATGACCGTGAATTCTTCAGATTCATGCCTGAAGAGGAACCTAAAATCACCGTACATCCACTGCCCGGCGTCACTGTCAACGTACGTACTACTATAGCAGTCGTAGTCGCAGTAGTAATAGTAGTAGCCTCACCGTCTGTACTACTAAGACAGTTAGTGTTAGTCGGACTCATACTTTTTCCGCTCGTGTTGTTTTGCTTGAGTTATCTTCTTCATGTTATGGAACACTAGACATACACAACAGCTGTTGTATATCCAGCAGTCTACAGTATGCCAGACATACACAACTGTTGTTGTATGTCCCGTAGTCTACAATATGCCAGACATACACAACTGTTGTATATCCAGCAGTCTACAGTATGCCAGACATACACAACTGTTGTTGTACGTCCCTCAGTCTACAATATGCCAGACATACACAACTGTTGTATATCCAGCAGTCTACAGTATGCCAGACATACACAACTGTTGTTGTACGTCCCGCAGTCTACAATATGCCAGACATACACAACTGTTGTTGTACGTCCCGCAGTCTACAATATGCCAGACATACACAACTGTTATTGTACGTCCCGCAGTCTACAATATGCCAGACATACACAACTGTTGTTGTACGTCCCGCAGTCTACAATATGCCAGACATACACAACTGTTGTTGGACGTCCCGTAGTCTACAATATGCCAGACATACACAACTGTTATTGTACGTCCCGCAGTCTACAATATGCCAGACATACACAACTGTTGTTGTACGTCCCGCAGTCTACAATATGCCAGACATACACAACTGTTGTTGTACGTCCCGCAGTCTACAATATGCCAGACATACACAACTGTTGTTGTACGTCCCGCAGTCTACAATATGCCAGACATACACAACTGTTGTATATCCAGCAGTCTACAGTATGCCAGACAAAGTTCGTTCTACTTAAATCACTGCCTTTCCTTGTAAACATATCACCGCAGGTGGGCTTAAACAATATCCTGACCAGCTGCGGGGTACCGGTGGCCACTGCATCAAGAGGACCCTGACTAATACATACCTGTGTTTACAAAATCCTCGACCAGTTGAGTCTTGAAAATCTGTCTTGATAAACAGCTCTGAGAAGCTCTTGCCTATAGTCGTATTAAAGCTCTTAAGACAGCTCTTATTACATGCCATGTCAAAGAGATGTTCCTGTCAGAGAGACATACAGAGAGACAGACAGATGAAGACTCTGGGGTTACACAGTAACGAGGTGAAATGATTGCTTTAACGGGGTCTCAATTTAATCAGCTTAGACATGTATAGGAGGAAGGAGGAACGAAGGAAGGAAGGAGAAAAAAGGAAGGAGGAGGGAGGAAGGGAGGAGGAGAGCGGGAGGGAGAGAGGTAAGTGTGGGAACCAGGAACTAGAGGAAGGAGGAGGAGCTGTGAGATGTAGAATATTAATGTTTCTCACTCAAAAATATGTTAGAACATCAATGTATCTCACAGATTATATTTTCTGTTGATGACTCGGGTTTAGAGCTCCAATGTGAATAATACAATAATAATATTATTATTATTATTATAAAAAATTAATAAAATAATACGATTATAAATATATATCTATATATATATATATATATATATATATATATATATATATATATATATATATATATATATATTTATTTATTTATTTATTTATTTATATATTTATTTATATATATATATTTATAATCGTATTATTTTATTAATATTTTTATAATAATAATAATAATAATAATAATAATAATAATAATGAAGTATATGTGGTTCTCCTGCTCTCAGCTGGAGGGAAATTTACGTAGGAAAATGTTGATAACATCTTCCTCAGGGACCCTGAGGAGTGCTGAGATGGAATGATGGAAGAAGGATGGAGCAAGTAGGAGAGGTGGAAGAAGGATGGAACAAGTAGGAGAGGTGGAAGAAGGATGGAACAAGTAGGAGAGGTGGAAGAAGGATGGAATAAGGAATAAGAGGCAGAGCAGAGGAGAGAGAGGTAAAGGACACAAGATGGAAGAGCAGAGTATAGAGAGAAAGAGAAAGGGAAAGAGAGAATAAATAGAAATGGTATCAAGGAGAGAAGGGGCATGAGAGGGGAGGAGGAAGAGGAGGAAGAAGAAAAGGGAAGAGAGGAGCATAGCTGTGAAGAGAAGGGGAGAAGAGAAAGCTAGAAACGCATCATAGATGAGGAAATTTATTATTATTATTATTATTATTATTATTATTATTATTATTATTATTATTATTATTATTATTATTATTAATTTTTTTTTGGAGGGGAAGGCTAAACCCGCAGGGGGGTCATACAGCACCCTCAGGGAGACAGAGGTATTCAGGTTTGATCCGAGAAAGAGGAGAGAAGATCCAGTTCCTTGGACCTGACTTATCTTGTGTGTGTTATGTTCAACATGGCTCTCTCCCACACCAGCGTCCAGCAGTAGTCCACCCTCAGACATATGTACTGACTCCCACACTTTCCTGTGTTACTGTGACTTGTAAATGGTCCAAGTCCGTCATAGGTTTCTCCTTTGTGTACTGACCCTCAGGTTAATCCGACATCACTATGCCTGGGGTCAGATCCCCCACCCTGGGGGCCTGTTCTGCAGAAACCTGTTGTGTCTGGGGTCAGATCCCCCACCATGGGGTCCTGTTCTACAGAAACGTGTTGTGTCTGGGGTCAGATCCCCACCCTGGGGGTGGGGGATCTGTTGGAGCAAAACTTTGTTCAGATTTGGAGTTTAGGGAGAGGAACACATGCGCATCCTTACTGAAAATATTACAGACTGTTTCCTGAGAGCAACTTGTGTAGTATAGTGATATAGTGTATAAACAGTGATAGTGTATAAACATCTGTACACGAAGAAAATGTTTATTCATGCTACTGGAAATATTAGTGGTATCCATTAAGGCTTTATTTGGCTATCAAGCAAACATAGTCTGGAGTTACACACACACACACACACACACACACACACCGGTCCTAGGACCGGTACTGTTTCTGGTATATGTGAATGACATGACGGAAGGGACAGACTCAGATGTGTCCTTGTTTGCAGACGATGTGAAATTAATGAAGAGAATTCAGTCAGATGAGGATCAGGTAGGACTACAAAGGGACCTGGACAGGCTGGAAGCTTGGTCCAGCAACTGGCTCCTAGAGTTTAACCCCACAAAGTGCAAAGTCACGAAGATCAGGGAAGGTCAAAGAAAACATCAGACAGAGTACAGTCTAGGTGACCAAAGACTGCAAAGCTCACTCAAGGAAAAGGATCTTGGGGTGAGTAAAATACTGGGCACATCTCCTGAGGCGTACATCAACAAGATAACTGCTCCAGCATATGAGCGTCTGGCAAACCTAAGAATAGCATTCCAACACCTCAGGAATCGTTCAGGACTCTGCACACAGTGTACGTCAGGCCCATACTGGAGCATACAGCGCCAGTTTGGTACCCACACCTGGTCAAGCATGTCAAGAAATTGCAAAGGTTTGCAACGAGACCAGTCCAGGAGATAAGGGGTGTGTCCTACGAGGAAAAGTTAAGGGAAATCGACGTGACGACACTGCAATACAGGAGAGAGAGAGAGAAAGAGAGAGAGGGGGGGAGGGAGGGACATGATAACGACATATTAAATACTGAGAGGAACTGACAAGGTAGACAGGTAGTTTCAGAGATGGGACAAAGCAATTAAGGGTCACAACTGGAAGTTGAAGACTCAGATGAGTCACAGGGATGTTAGGAGGTATTTCTCCAGTCACAGAGTTGCCAGGAAGTGGAATAGTCTGGAGAGTGATATAGTGGAGGCAGGATCCATGCATAGCTTTAAGAAGAGGCATGATAAAACTCATGGAGCAAGGAGAGCGGATCTAGCAGCGACCAGTGAAGGGGCAGAGCCGGGAGCTATGAATCGACTCCTGCAACCACAGTTAGGCAAGTACACACACACACACACACACACACACACACACACACACACACACACACACACACACACACACACAGGCACAGTAACTCACACGGACTGGTTATAGGTGGGCCACAGTGGTCTTCACTGTCAGACCACAGTGGCCCCCTCAATATTCGGGAATTCATGGGCCACATTCGGGCCCTCTCTGGCCAGGCCAGCTTCCATGAGAGGCCATGAGGATCGGTCAAGTGTGCTCTTCCGCCCACCTCGTATGATGTGATGAACAAACTTGGCTCATTGTTTCAACTCCGTCAAGGTCGATGAACAAACTTCTCTTACAGAATCTTGCCTCAGATTTTGCTTTTCCTTGGCACCTCAGTAGCTGTGGTCAGCAAGACTTTACACAGTTTTACTTGAGTCTTTCTTCCCACAGCAACTTATCTGCTGTGATCATTAAAGCGTGCAAAGTCTTAACTAAGTCTTTTTTCCCACAGTAACTCAGTAGCTGATGCATTTTTTACCCATCAACAGCTGGGTAAAAATTCATCTTACTCTCCCTACTCTACTACTATTACTACTACTACTACTACTACTACTACTACTACTACTACTACTACTACTACTACTACTACTTTTTCTTCCCTCTCTTTGTCACGTCCCTGTCCCCCTTACCCATATATATACACTGGTTCCCTCAGTGGTTTGTGTGTGTTAGTGTGACATTGTAAGTGGTCCAAGTTGGACCGAAATGTCGTCGTGAGCTTCTGGCTCCTATGGACGAGCTATTTCATTATAGTACTCATCACCTTGTCGGCACCTCAGTAGCTGTGATCAGTAAGACTGGGTTTTACACGAGTCTTCTTCCCGTGGTGTAAGCAAGACAACTTAGAGTGTGCACAGAATGATCATTCTGCAACCAAGACTCTGCTAGACAGATCCACGGATATGCTAACACCAATCTCTGGGTTCTATAAGTGCTGCAGTAACTCCAAGTATTTCGTCATTCCTCTTTTTTGTTGACTGAAATCTGTGGTTCGGGATATAAAGGCTGATACTGCTGTCTAGGTAATTAGAAGTGTTTACTAACAGGTCACATTTTTACTCTCGGACCACAGAGTCCTATAGGAAAATAATATCATTCGCTATTTCCCAGTGACTTCAACAGCAGCAATAATAATAATAATAATAATAATAATAATATTATTATTATTATTATTATTATTATTATTATTATTATTAAGCAACTTACATCAAGATGGAATACGAATTATATTAATAGGGAAGCGCTAAACTCGTAGGACCCCCCCTCCCTAACGACAGATATCTCCTCCATTGATAAGTTATCACTTTTTTGTCGCATCTCTTCTTTCGGCTAATGAAGCAGCTGTCTTACGAGTCTACAGTAAATATTTTAATGAATGCGTGGCTTGGTGGTCTGCAATTATGCTAGGGCCATCCGACTCAAACGTGCCACATGGGGCCGGTATCAGTGTATTCATACCACTGTTGGCTATTTCCACATCAAATAAGTAGCAGCACATGCCTGGGGTGTCGTATAAGCAAGCAAACGTTGTTGTTGGTGTGTTTGTGTTTCCACTTTGGACGTCAACATTCCTGTGAGCACAATATGGATATTAGCAGTCTGGAGCAGCTGCAGTCCTCGACAATGGGTGAGAGATAGCATGAAATAAAGACTAATGTGAAATAAGGCTCATGTGCTGTGTTAACATATTGTGAAAATCCTTAGTCATAAATGGCATCTTCAGTAGTGCAGACATCACCACAGGATGAGAGAGAGTGAGACCTGATAAAAGGAAAGGGACAGAGCCAGCAAACACTGCAAGGGTGGGAGAGGTGAGGAACTTGCCAGGAATGGACAGGAAATAGTCTCGTTGTAGCGCTTCAGGATCCATCTTCTGGCGATCGCCGTTTTTTGGTGGTGAAAAATTAATTGAGCCGTTCTTCCGAAACAGTAAAGCTGCTTGAGTTCTAGAAAACGGTGTTGGTGGTAGCAATCAAGATATTTTGCAGACGCCGTTTGATTGGTTCTTCCCGGATGATGAGTTTGCCCTCGACAAGGCCAAACTTCACTGATTGTATCAGCTATATCATTGTCAACCTAAAGCAGCTGGACCTGATGATATACATGTTCTCATGCTTCAGCATTTACACTCTTCAGCATGTGATTTAAAATTATCTTTCGTCAATCGCGTTGGGTCTACAGGAGTGGTACCCATTCAGTGAAGTATTTTGTAGTTCTTCCTTTTCGTAAACCAGATATGTCGAGGCCCCAGTTCCATTTGCAGTTCGAGTCCATTTGTAAATTAATG
>NW_027201034.1:0-14510 GCF_038502225.1 Cherax quadricarinatus
TCACACTTGTCGAAGGCTTTTGCAAAGTCTGTATATATTACATCTGCATTCTTTTTGTCTTCTAGTGCATTTAGGACCTTGTCGTAGTGATCCAATAGTTGAGACAGACAGGAGCGACCTGTTCTAAACCCATGTTGCCCTGGGTTGTGTAACTGATGGGTTTCTAGATGGGTGGTGATCTTGCTTCTTAGGACCCTTTCAAAGATTTTTATGATATGGGATGTTAGTGCTATTGGTCTGTAGTTCTTTGCTGTTGCTTTACTGCCCCCTTTGTGGAGTGGGGCTATGTCTGTTGTTTTTAGTAACTGTGGGACGACCCCCGTGTCCATGCTCCCTCTCCATAGGATGGAAAAGGCTCGTGATAGGGGCTTCTTGCAGTTCTTGATGAACACAGAGTTCCATGAGTCTGGCCCTGGGGCAGAGTGCATGGGCATGTCATTTATCGCCTGTTCGAAGTCATTTGGCGTCAGGATAACATCGGATAGGCTTGTGTTAATCAAATTTTGTGGCTCTCTCATAAAAAATTCATTTTGATCTTCGACTCTCAGTCTGGTTAGCGGCTTGCTAAAAACTGAGTCATATTGGGACTTGAGTAGCTCACTCATTTCCTTGCTGTCATCTGTGTAGGACCCATCTTGTTTAAGTAGGGGCCCAATACTGGACGTTGTTCTCGATTTTGATTTGGCATAGGAGAAGAAATACTTTGGGTTTCTTTCGATTTCATTTATGGCTTTTAGTTCTTCCCGCGATTCCTGACTCCTAAAGGATTCTTTTAGCTTAAGTTCGATGCTTGCTATTTCTCTGACCAGTGTCTCCCTACGCATTTCAGATATATTGACCTCTTTTAGCCGCTCTGTTATTCTTTTCCGTCGCCTGTAAAGGGAGCGCCTGTCTCTTTCTATTTTACATCTACTCCTCCTTTTTCTTAGAGGAATAAGCCTTGTGCATACATCGAGTGCCACCGAGTTAATCTGTTCTAGGCATAAGTTGGGGTCTGTGTTGCTCATTATTTACCTGGAGTTTACCTGGAGAGAGTTCCGGGGGTCAACGCCCCCGCGGCCCGGTCTGAGACCAGGCCTCCTGGTGGATCAGAGCCTGATCAACCAGGCTGTTGCTGCTGGCTGCACGCAAACCAACATACGAGCCACAGCCCGGCTGATCCGGAACTGACTTTAGGTGCTTGTCCAGTGCCAGCTTGAAGACTGCCAGGGGTCTGTTGGTAATCCCCCTTATGTGTGCTGGGAGGCAGTTGAACAGTCTCGGGCCCCTGACACTTATTGTATGGTCTCTTAACGTGCTAGTGACACCCCTGCTTTTCATTGGGGGGATGGTGCATCGTCTGCCAAGTCTTTTGCTTTCGTAGTGAGTGATTTTCGTGTGCAAGTTCGGTACTAGTCCCTCTAGGATTTTCCAGGTGTATATAATCATGTATCTCTCCCTCCTGCGTTCCAGGGAATACAGGTTTAGGAACCTCAAGCGCTCCCAATAATTGAGGTGTTTTATCTCCGTTATGCGCGCCGTGAAAGTTCTCTGTACATTTTCTAGGTCGGCAATTTCACCTGCCTTGAAAGGTGCTGTTAGTGTGCAGCAATATTCCAGCCTAGATAGAACAAGTGACCTGAAGAGTGTCATCATGGGCTTGGCCTCCCTAGTTTTGAAGGTTCTCATTATCCATCCTGTCATTTTTCTAGCAGATGCGATTGATACAATGTTATGGTCCTTGAAGGTGAGATCCTCCGACATGATCACTCCCAGGTCTTTGACGTTGGTGTTTCGCTCTATTTTGTGGCCAGAATTTGTTTTGTACTCTGATGAAGATTTAATTTCCTCATGTTTACCATATCTGAGTAATTGAAATTTCTCATCGTTGAACTTCATATTGTTTTCTGCAGCCCACTGAAAGATTTGGTTGATGTCTGCCTGGAGCTTTGCAGTGTCTGCAATGGAAGACACTGTCATGCAGATTCGGGTGTCATCTGCAAAGGAAGACACGGTGCTGTGGCTGACATCCTTGTCTATGTCGGATATAAGGATGAGGAACAAGATGGGAGCGAGTACTGTGCCTTGTGGAACAGAGCTTTTCACCGTAGCTGCCTCGGACTTTACTCTGTTGACGACTACTCTCTGTGTTCTGTTAGTGAGGAAATTATAGATCCATCGACCGACTTTTCCTGTTATTCCTTTAGCACGCATTTTGTGCGCTATTACGCCATGGTCACACTTGTCGAAGGCTTTTGCAAAGTCTGTATATATTACATCTGCATTCTTTTTGTCTTCTAGTGCATTTAGGACCTTGTCGTAGTGGTCCAATAGTTGAGACAGACAGGAGCGACCTGTTCTAAACCCATGTTGCCCTGGGTTGTGTAACTGATGGGTTTCTAGATGCGTGGTGATCTTGCTTCTTAGGACCCTTTCAAAGATTTTTATGATATGGGATGTTAGTGCTATTGGTCTGTAGTTCTTTGCTGTTGCTTTACTGCCCCCTTTGTGGAGTGGGGCTATGTCTGTTGTTTTTAGTAACTGTGGGACGACCCCCGTGTCCATGCTCCCTCTCCATAGGATGGAAAAGGCTCGTGATAGGGGCTTCTTGCAGTTCTTGATGAACACAGAGTTCCATGAGTCTGGCCCTGGGGCAGAGTGCATGGGCATGTCATTTATCGCCTGTTCGAAGTCATTTGGCGTCAGGATAACATCGGATAGGCTTGTGTTAATCAAATTTTGTGGCTCTCTCATAAAAAATTCATTTTGATCTTCGACTCTCAGTCTGGTTAGCGGCTTGCTAAAAACTGAGTCATATTGGGACTTGAGTAGCTCACTCATTTCCTTGCTGTCATCTGTGTAGGACCCATCTTGTTTAAGTAGGGGCCCAATACTGGACGTTGTTCTCGATTTTGATTTGGCATAGGAGAAGAAATACTTTGGGTTTCTTTCGATTTCATTTATGGCTTTTAGTTCTTCCCGCGATTCCTGACTCCTAAAGGATTCTTTTAGCTTAAGTTCGATGCTTGCTATTTCTCTGACCAGTGTCTCCCTACGCATTTCAGATATATTGACCTCTTTTAGCCGCTCTGTTATTCTTTTCCGTCGCCTGTAAAGGGAGCGCCTGTCTCTTTCTGTTTTACATCTACTCCTCCTTTTTCTTAGAGGAATAAGCCTTGTGCATACATCGAGTGCCACCGAGTTAATCTGTTCTAGGCATAAGTTGGGGTCTGTGTTGCTTAGTATATCTTCCCAGCTTATATCGGTTAGGACTTGGTTTACTTGGTCCCACTTTATGTTTTTGTTATTGAAGTTGAATTTGGTGAATGCTCCCTCGTGACTAATCTCATTATGTCGGTCTGGGGCTCCGCGCATACATGACTGAACCTCAATTATGTTGTGATCTGAGTATATTGTTTTTGATATGGTGATATTTCTTATCAGATCATCATTGTTAGTGAAGATGAGGTCTAGTGTATTCTCCAGTCTAGTAGGCTCTATTATTTGCTGGTTTAAATTGAATTTTGTGCAGAGATTTAAAAGCTCGCGTGAGTGTGAGTTTTCATCAGAGCTGCCTCCTGGTGTTATTACTGCAACAATATTATTTGCTATATTCCTCCATTTTAGGTGCCTTAAGTTGAAATCCCCCAGGAGCAAGATGTTGGGTGCAGGAGCTGGAAGGTTTTCCAGACAGTGGTCAATTTTTAACAGCTGTTCCTGGAATTGCTGGGATGTTGCATCCGGAGGCTTGTAGACTATCACAATGACTAGGTTTTGGTTCTCGACCTTTACTGCTAAAACTTCCACTACATCATTTGAGGCATTTAGCAGTTCTGTGCAAACAAGTGACTCTGCAATGTACAGGCCAACCCCCCCCTTTTGCCTGTTCACTCTGTCACATCTGTATAGGTTGTAACCTGGGATCCATATTTCGTTGTCCAAGTGATCCTTTATGTGGGTCTCAGTGAAAGCCGCGAACATTGCCTTTGCCTCTGCAAGCAGTCCACGGATGAAAGGTATTTTGTTGTTTGTTGCTGGCTTTAGACCCTGTATATTTGCAAAGAAGAATGTTATCGGACTGGTGGTATTGTTGGTACTGGGGGGGGATTTTTTTTCCGGCATTAGTATCTGTATCTGTTGGTTTGGAGTGGAGGCCATCGACTGTGGTTCCACTCCAGGAATGACTGGATTTGGTGTACGATTTCTGCCATTTCCTGCCAGTTTTTTTTCCTTCCTGGCACTAAAAAACCTCTCCCTCTTGAGTGGCTGTGGCTACCCAGGTTTTCCCATGGCCTGGATGTTTTGTATCTTTTTGTCCCCTTTAGATGGTATGCCTGGCAATTTAAGTTATAGCACAGTCTTTCCTGTACTGAAGAGGTACACAGTTCAGGGTGAAAAAGCTTACAGGAAGGGAGTTTGCATTTTCCTGTTGTCATATGGGCATGGCATTTCCTAGGGTGGTCATAGTTGCACGTCCCATCTGTTTTTCCAGATTTCCCATGCCAGCAGATACCGAGTGCATAGTATGTGCACAGGCTTGGTTTCCGTTTGCCTTGGGTTTCTGTGACTGTATTCCCTGTTGGTGCATGTTTCCCTGTCTTACTTCTATCCTCCCTAGCACCAACAATGGAGCTCCCACCATTTGTTTTTGGTAATATATCCTCACTATTGCTAGTGGAGTCCTCTTGTTTGCTATTTCCTGCGGTATTTCTAGTTTGCAATATTGGTTTTATCTTATCTTTGACTACACTTGTTTCCCTACTATGGCTCCTGTCCCCTATGAGGTCATTTATATGTATTCCTTCCTGCGTATAATTCCCGACTACCTGGACAAAATCTCCAGCTTCACCATTACTGTCTCCCAGGACAGCATCTCCAGCTTCCCCATTACTGTCTCCCAGGACAGCATCTCCAGCTTCACCATTACTGTCTCCCAGGACAGCACCTCCAGCTTCACCATTACTGTCTCCCAGGACAGCACCTCCAGCTTCCCCATTACTGTCTCCCAGGACAGCACTATCAGCCCCCCATTTACTGACTACCAGGACATCATCTCCAGCCTTACAGTTTCTGACTACATGGCCAGTATCAAGGGCAGTACCATTCAGCCCGGACTTTTTATGTTCCCATCTGTTGTAGAAAGCTTCCAGGTTTTCTATGAAAGCAGCTTTGATGTTGACCTCTTTTAATACCCTTGTGATTTTAGTCCACAGATTTATCTCATTTGGGCATACCCAAAAACACTTCCCTGTTTTAATACTGCTTGTAGCTAGTTCTTGGATATCTGCACAAGGGGCGTGACACCAATTTCCACAGAAATGACAATTTATGCATGTGGAAGCCCGTTTGTTTGACTGACCACAGACTACACACAGCTTCATAATGATTTGAATGGTTGATTTACTGCAATTCTACTAGCAACCTCTTGAATATTCTATTAATAACCTGCTAGGTGGTGCACAACGAAACCGTTTGAAACCAGTCCAGGGTTCGGACCAGTCAAGGGTTCGGACCAGTCAAGGGTTCGGACCAGTCAAGGGTTCGGACCAGTCTATCTGATCTGATCAGTGGGTCACTTATTTAAACCATACTGGTCGGTGATTTGAGCTAACACATGAAGGATCTACTGGAAATTATCTACCCGAGTAATATGTGATTTGATTGATACAAAAGTATAACTTGCGTGTTGAAGAGCCGGTGACTGCTGGCACTCCTACAATGACGAACGGTCGAGCCTCCACCCTTGTTTATCAATCGCTGTATCTAGCTTCTCTATTTTTTTTTTTTTTTTTTCCGTCTCCACCACAATAAATGCTATATTATCACTATAGTTGACTGGTGCAAATTTTGGAGGAAGGGCGCTTTTTCTGTAGTAATAATTGCTTCTCGTTGTGTATATTGCGACCGCTGGTAACTACAGGTTATATGAAATTCACAGTAACGTCTGGTATTTCAAGAAAAAGAAACTAATGAAAGTCACTCCACTCCACTAAGTACCATTATAATACTGGTTAGTTGCTACTACAACACTGTATTCTGCTATTCACTGGTATCACTAGATTATATGCGAGTACACTAGCAGGCCAGGAAGATTATTAAAAACAGCTGACCTGTGGTAAGTTTCTGGCGACTTCTGGCACCTGCCTCTATAGGCTTATCACTTCATTTACAAATTCACCTGTTTTCAAATGACACTTTAGCCTTTATCATCAATATACTAGGGAGCCACTGTAGTATACACTATACACTATGTATACTCAATGCTTTCAGGGAGACTTTCTTTCCTCTGACACAAAGTTCAATTATTATTATTTTTCCACACGGGACAGGCCTATGATTCCCCTCTGGCAGTAAACTCTGTTAGGTAGTGCACACAATTCTCCTTTTTTTACTCAGTATATAATGTTTTCCGCCCAAGATTGGTTGATTCAGGCCTAATAAAAATACTAATGATGCTATTATACACATGCTAGAACATATATACACTGCAATAGAGAAAAAAGAAGTCCCACTGGGGATCTTCATTGACTTACGTAAAGCTTTTGATACAGTTGACCATGACTTGCTCCACGTAAAATTGTCACATTATGGTATAAGAGGGCACTCCCTCAACTACCTCAAGTCATACCTCAGCAACAGAAGCCAATATGTGTACGCAAATGGGGCAACCTCTTCTGCACAACCAATTACAGTTGGTGTCCCACAGGGAAGTGTCCTTGGCCCTCTTCTCTTTCTCCTATACATAAATGACCTTCCAAATGCTTCGCAATTACTCAAACCCACACTATTTGCAGATGACACTACATACGTCTTCTCTCACCCGAGCCCAGTCACGCTAGCCAATACTGTAAATACCGAATTACAGAAAATATCTACCTGGATGAGGACTAACAAACTTACACTAAACATTGACAAAACCTACTTCATTCAGTTTGGTAACAGAGCTACAGATGTCCCTCTTAACATAATGATAAACGGATCACCTATCACAAAACTAACAGAGGGAAAATTCTTAGGAATCCACCTTGATAATAGACTCAAATTTCATACACATATACAACAAATTTCTAAGAAAATTTCCAAGACTGTAGGCATACTATCGAAGATACGGTACTACGTTCCACAGTCAGCCCTCCTGGCCCTATATCACTCTCTTATTTACCCCTATCTCACCTATGGAATTTGTGCATGGGGCTCAACAACAATTAACCATCTCAGACCACTAATTACCCAACAAAAGGCTGCAGTTAGAATGATAACAAATTCTCACTACAGGCAGCACACTCCACCAATATTCAATACACTAAACCTACTCACCATACAAAACATCCATACTTATTACTGCACCTATTACATACATAGAACACTTAACTCTGATATTAACCCTCCCCTCAAACATCTCCTTGCCAACCTCAACAGAACACATGACCATAACACAAGGCACAGATCACTCTTTGATGTTCCTCGTGTCCATCTCACACTATGCAAAAACTCAATGCACATAAAAGGCCCTAAAATCTGGAATTCATTACCTGTAAATATAAAAGAAACACTACCTGTTTATAAATTCAAGTCTCTTCTCAAAGATCACTTACTCACCCAAAACCAAATAAATACTGAATAACTGAACCTTATAAATTGTATATCTTAAATGTTTCTCACAATTATATCACATAAATGTTAAACCTAAAACCGAATCTAACTTTATTATTTTTTAAATACACTACCTAACAGAATCCTTCATATGACTGAATACAACCATATGACCTGTCTTTGTAATACTCACTTGTGCTTTATAGTAATCTGTTTACATTAATGTTTTATCACTGATTTCATCATTGCTTAGTTAATCTTAAGTTAATTTTAAGCCAGCCCGTAATGCTATGCATAGTATAAGTGGCTTTGGCATGCTGCTCTTATCTGTATTTTTTTGTACCTCTGTATGTGTGCTCAAATTGGAAATAAATAAAAAATAAATAAATAAATAAATAAATAAATTTATAGGTGAGGTCCCTGGCAGCTGCCTGACACTGGTAAACACTGACACTACCAGCTGCTGCTAAGACGCTGCTGCTAGGACACTGTTGCTGCTAGGACACTGGTGCTAGGACACTGCTGCTGCTAGGACACTGCTGCTGCTAGGACACTGGTGATGCTAGGACGCTGCTGCTGCTAGGACGCTGCTGCTGCTAGGAGACTGGTGCTCGGACACTGCTGCTGCTAGGACACTGGTGCTAGGACACTGCTGCTAGGACACTACTACCAACAGTCTTAACTTCACACTGTGACACTTCCAGGTGAGGTTTTAATACAAACTTTTCTTATTATTGTTGAACAACTCAGAGTGACAGTGACGCCTTCATGTTGAATTATGTTGGTGTTATTATCCCGGGGTTATCATCCCTGGATAACCTGGGGGACTGTTATCATCCCTGGATAACCTGGGGGACTGTTATCATCCCAGGATAACCTGGGGGACTGTTATCATCCCAGGATAACCTGAGGGACTGTTATCATCCCAGGATAACCTGGGGGACTTATCATCCCTGGATAACCTGGGGGACTGTTATCATCCCAGGATAACCTGGGGGACTGTTATCATCCCTGGATAACCTGGGGGACTGTTATCATCCCAGGATAACCTGAGGGACTGTTATCATCCCAGGATAACCTGGGGGACTGTTATCATCCCTGGATAACCTGGGGGACTGTTATCATCCCTGGATAACCTGAGGGACTGTTATCATCCCTGGATAACCTGGGGGACTGTTATCATCCCTGGATAACCTGGGGACTGTTATCATCCCTGGATAACCTGGGGGACTGTTATCATCCCAGGATAACCTGAGGGACTGTTATCATCCCTGGATAACCTGGGGGACTGTTATCATCCCAGGATAACCTGGGGGACTGTTATCATCCCTGGATAACCTGGGGGACTGTTATCATCCCTGAATAACCTGGGGGACTGTTATCATCCCTGAATAACCTGGGGGACTGTTATCATCCCTGAATAACCTGGGGGACTGTTATCATCCCTGAATAACCTGGGGGACTGTTATCATCCCTGGATAACCTGGGGGACTGTTATCATCCCAGGATAACCTGAGGGACTGTTATCATCCCTGGATAACCTGGGGGACTGTTATCATCCCAGGATAACCTGAGGGACTGTTATCATCCCTGGATAACCTGGAGGACTGTTATCATCCCTGGATAACCAGGGGACTGTTATCATCCCTGGATAACCTGAGGGACTGTTATCATCCCTGAATAACCTGGGGGACTGTTATCATCCCTGGATAACCTGGGGGACTTATCACCCCTGGATAACCTGGGGGACTGTTATCCCTGGATAACCTGGGGGACTTATCATCCCAGGATAACCTGGGGACTTATCCCAGGATAACCTGGGGACTTATCCCAGGATAACCTGGGGGACTGTTATCATCCCTGGATAACCTGGGGGACTGTTATCATCCCAGGATAACCTGGGGACTGTTATCATCCCTGGATAACCTGGGGGACTGTTATCATCCCAGGATAACCTGGGGACTCTTATCCTCCCAGGATAACCTGGGGGACTGTTATCATCCCTGGATAACCTGGGGGACTGTTATCATCCCAGGATAACCTGGGGGACTGTTATCATCCCAGGATAACCTGGGGGACTGTTATCATCCCTGGATAACCTGGGGGACTGTTATCATCCCTGGATAACCTGGGGGACTGTTATCATCCCTGGATAACCTGGGGGACTGTTATCATCCCAGGATAACCTGGGGGACTGTTATCATCCCAGGATAACCTGGGGGACTGTTATCATCCCAGGATAACCTGGGGGACTGTTATCATCCCAGGATAACCTGGGGGACTGTTATCATCCCTGGATAACCTGGGGGACTGTTATCATCCCTTGATAACCTGGGGGACTGTTATCTGGATAACCTGGGGGACCTGGATAACCTGGGGGACTGTTATCATCCCAGGATAACCTGGGGGACTGTTATCATCCCTGGATAACCTGGGGGACTTATCATCCCTGGATAACCTGGGGGACTGTTATCATCCCAGGATAACCTGAGGGACTGTTATCATCCCTGGATAACCTGGGGGACTGTTATCATCCCTGGATAACCTGGGGGACTGTTATCATCCCTGGATAACCTGGGGGACTGTTATCATCCCTGGATAACCTGGGGACTGTTATCATCCCTGGATAACCTGGGGGACTGTTATCATCCCAGGATAACCTGAGGGACTGTTATCATCCCTGGATAACCTGGGGGACTGTTATCATCCCAGGATAACCTGGGGGACTGTTATCATCCCTGGATAACCTGGGGGACTGTTATCATCCCTCCCAGGAATAACCTGGGGGACTGTTATCATCCCTGTTATCATCCCAGGATAACCTGGGGGACTGTTATCATCCCTGGATAACCTGGGGGACTTATCATCCCTGGATAACCTGGGGGACTGTTATCATCCCAGGATAACCTGAGGGACTGTTATCATCCCTGGATAACCTGGGGGACTTATCATCCCTGGATAACCTGGGGACTGTTATCATCCCTGGATAACCTGGGGGACTGTTATCATCCCTGGATAACCTGGGGACTGTTATCATCCCTGGATAACCTGGGGGACTGTTATCATCCCTGGATAACCTGGGGACTGTTATCATCCCTGGATAACCTGGGGGACTGTTATCATCCCTGGATAACCTGGGGGACTGTTATCATCCCTGGATAACCTGGGGAGTGTTATCATCCCTGGATAACCTGGGAGACTTATCATCCCTGGATAACCTGGGGGACTGTTATCATCCTTGGATAACCAGGGGGACTGTTAACATCCCTGGATAACCTGAGGGACTGTTATCATCCCTGAATAACCTGGGGGACTGTTATCATCCCTGGATAACCTGGGGGACTTATCACCCCTGGATAACCTGGGGGACTGTTATCCCTGGATAACCTGGGGGACTGTTTATCATCCCAGGATAACCTGGGGGACTGTTATCATCCCAGGATAACCTGGGGACTATCATCCCTTGATAACCTGGGTGACTTATCACCCCTGGATAACCTGGGGGACTGTTATCATCCCAGGATAACCTGGGGACTGTTATCATCCCTGGATAACCTGGGGGACTGTTATCATCCCAGGATAACCTGGGGGGACTCTTATCTGTTATCATCCCAGGATAACCTGGGGGACTGTTATCATCCCTGGATAACCTGGGGGACTGTTATCATCCCTGGATAACCTGGGGGACTGTTATCATCCCAGGATAACCTGGGGGACTGTTATCATCCCTGGATAACCTGGGGGACTGTTATCATCCCTGGATAACCTGGGGGACTGTTATCATCCCTGGATAACCTGGGGGACTGTTATCATCCCAGGATAACCTGGGGGACTGTTATCATCCCAGGATAACCTGGGGGACTGTTATCATCCCAGGATAACCTGGGGACTGTTATCATCCCTGAATAACCTGGGGGACTGTTATCATCCCTGAATAACCTGGGGGACTGTTATCATCCCTGGATAACCTGGGGGACTGTTATCATCCCTGGATAACCTGGGGGACTTATCATCCCTGGATAACCTCGGGGACTGTTATCATCCCAGGATAACCTGGGGGACTGTTATCATCCCTGGATAACCTGGGGACTGTTATCATCCCAGGATAACCTGGGGGACTGTTATCCCTGGATAACCTGGGGGACTGTTATCATCCCAGGATAACCTGGGGACTGTTATCATCCCAGGATAACCTGGGGGACTGTTATCCCTGGATAACCTGGGGGACTGTTATCATCCCAGGATAACCTGGGGGACTGTTATCATCCCAGGATAACCTGGGGGACTGTTATCATCCCTGGATAACCTGGTGGACTGTTATCATCCCAGGATAAGCTGGGGACTGTTATCATCCCAGGATAACCTGGGGGACTGTTATCATCCCTGGATAACCTGGGGGACTGTTATCATTCCAGGATAACCTGGGGGACTGTTATCATCCCAGGATAACCTGGGGGACTGTTATCATCCCTGGGTAACTGGGGGACTGTTATCATCCCTGGATAACTGGGGGGACTGTTATCATCCCTGGATAACCTGGGGGACTGTTATCATCCCTGGATAACCTGGGGGACTGTTATCATCCCATCATAACCTGGGGGACTGTTATCATCCCAGGATAACCTGGGGGACTGTTATCTCTGGATAACCTGGGGGACTGTTATCATACCAGGATAACCTGGGGACTGTTATCATCCCAGGATAACCTGGGGGACTGTTATCATCCCTGGATAACCTGCGGGACTGTTATCATCCCTTGATAACCTGGGGGACTGTTATCATCCCTTGATAACCTGGGGGACTGTTATCATCCCTGGATAACCTGGGGGACTGTTATCATCCCAGGATAACCTGGGGGACTGTTATCATCCCAGGATAACCTGGGGGACTGTTATCATCCCAGGATAACCTGGGGACTGTTATCATCCCAGGATAACCTGGGGGACTGTTATCATCCCAGGAAAACCTGGGGGACTGTTATCATCCCTGGATAACCTCGGGGACTGTTATCATCCCTGGATAACCTCGGGGACTGTTATCATCCCAGGATAACCTGGGGGACTGTTGTCATCCCAGAATAACCTGGGGGACTGTTATCATCCCAGGATAACCTGGGGACTGTTATCATCCCTGGATAATCTGGGGGACTTATCATCCCTGGATAACCTGGGGGAGTTATCATCCCTGGATAACCTGGGGGACTGTTATCATCCCAGGATAACCTGGGGAACTGTTATCATCCCTGGATAACCTGGGGTCTGTTATCATAACTGGATAACCTGGGGACTGTTATCATCCCTGGATAACCTGGGGAACTGTTATCATCCCTGGATAACCTGGGGGACTGTTATCATCCCTGGATAACCTGGGGGACTGGGATAACCTGGGGGACTGTTATCATCCCTGTATAACCTGGGGGACTGTTATCATCCCTGGATAACCTGGGGGACTGTTATCATCCCTGGATAACCTGGGGACTGTTATCATCCCTGGATAACCTGGGGGACTGTTATCATCCCTGGATAACCTGGGGGACTTATCATCCCTGGATAACCTGGGGGACTGTTATCATCCCTGGATAACCTGGGGGACTGTTATCATCCCTGGATAACCTGGGGACTGTTATCATCCCTGGATAACCTGGGGGACTGTTATCATCCCTGGATAACCTGGGGGACTGTTATCATCCCTGGATAACCTGGGGGACTGTTATCATCCCTGGATAACCTGGGGGACTGTTATCATCCCTGGATAACCTGGGGGACTGTTATCATCCCTGGATAACCTGGGGGACTGTTATCATCTCTGGATAACCTGGGGGACTGTTACCATCCCTGGATAACCTGGGGGACTGTTATCATCCCTGGATTACCTGGGGGACTGTTATCATCCCTGGATAACCTGGGGGACTGTTATCATCCCTGGATAACCTGGGGGACTGTTATCATCCCAGGATAACCTGGGGAGTTGTTCAACCAGGATAACCTGGGGAGTTATCCACCCAGGATAACCTGGGGAGTTGTCACCCAGGATAACCTGGGGAGTTACCCACCCAGGATAACCTGGGGAGTTATCCACCCAGGTTAACCTGGGGGAGCTATCCACCCAGGATAACATGGGGAGTCTTGCCCACCCAGTATAACCTGGGGTCTTGTCCACCCAGGATAATGTGGGGTGAGTTATCCACCCAGGATAAACTGAGTGTATCCCAGGATAACCTGGGAAGTTTTATCCCAAGATAACCTGGGGAGTTTTGATCACAGGATAACCTGGGTTTTTTTCCACCCAGAATAACCTGTAGTCTTTTCCACCCAGGATAACCTGGGGTCTTGTCCTCCCTGGATAACCTGGGGAGTTGTCCACCCAGAATAACCTGGGGTCTTGTTCACTCAAGATAACGTGGGGTCTTGTCCACCCAGGATTACCTGAGAAGTCTTGTTCACCCAATATAACCTGGGGAGTCTTGTCCACCCAAGATAACCTGGGGAGTCTTGTCCACCCAGGATAACGTGGGGTCTTGTCCACCCAGGATAACGTTGGGTGAGTTATCCATCCTGGATAACCTAAGGAAGTGTTATCTTCCCAGGATATGCTGGGGAGTGTTGTCATCCCAGGATAAGGTGGGGAATGTTTTCATCCAATGATAACCTGGGGACTTATCCCAGCATAACCTCGGGTGTTATCCCAGGATAATCTGGGGAGTCATCCTAGGATAATCTGGGGAGTGTTATCCCTGGATAACCTATTGTTATGCAGAAAGTTGGGATAGCTGGGGGCTAGAGCCTTGTCTAAGGGCAAAGTTAAAAGTTACACATATCTCAAGCATAAACAGGCCACCCAGGGCTATCCAGTCAAAACAGAAAGCACTAAACCAGCATTTGTACTTCAATGGGTTGGTTAACAGAGGGTTAGGCAAATATCCCAGTTAGGAAAATACA
>NW_027201035.1:0-14509 GCF_038502225.1 Cherax quadricarinatus
ATAATACACAAACACATCTTCCCTATAATACAAAAACACATATTCCCTATAATACACAAACACGTCTTCCCTATAATACACAAACACATCTTCCCTATAATACACAAACACATCTTCCCTATAATACACAAACACATCTTCCCTATAATACATAAATATTCATCCCTATGATACACAAACACATCTTCCCTATAATACACAAACACATCTTCCCTATAATACACAAACACATCTTCCCTATAATACATAAACACATCTTCCCTATAATACACAAACACATGTTCCCTATAATACACAAACACATCTTCAATATAATACACAAACATATCTTCCCTGTAATACACAGACACATCTTCACTGTTATACACAAACACATCTTCCCTATAGTACACAAACACATCTTCCCAATAATATACAAATGCATCTTCCCTATAATATACAAACACATCTTCCCTCTAATATACAAACACATCTTCCCTATAATGCACAATCACATCATCCCTATAATACACAAACACATCTTCCCTATAATATACAAACACATCTTCGCTATAATACACAAACACATCTTCCCTATAATACACAAACACATCTTCCCTCTAATACACAAACACATCTTCCTTATAATGCACAAACATCTCATCCTCACTATAACACAAACATCACATCTCCATTATATTACAAAAACACCTCCAATATAATGCACAAGCCTCTCCAATATAATACACATGCATCTCCAATATAATGCACAAACATCTCCAATATAATACACAAATATTACATTATCACTAAAAAAACACAAACACACAATTAACACTACAAAACACACACAGACGCACATATTGAAACTGAAACACACACTCATTTTATTCCAATCTAGCAATATTAACTCATGTGACTATCATCTTTATTATTATGAAGTTAACCAACACTAATTAAATATAAAAAAATATAATGGATTTTCCTCTGGAGCATAATTAGTTGGAGCCCTAGAATTCATCTTTGTATGGTAAAATTAATAATGAGTGCTTCTGGAAGGATGAAGGAGACTCCACCATTACTTTAACTGGAGAGTTATCGATTCCCAAAGATTAAATAATCCCAGTGGATTTTAAAATTTTGATGGTGGAACAGAAGTGTTTCCTTTTGAAGGAAAAAACAATATTATTAGAGCAGTTTCTAGACCCGAATTATTGGCGTCTAGATGGAGAAAATGCATGTTATTTGCTGCATCGCATGGTGCTAGGGTAGTTATCGCTCCTTCAAAACAAGGACAGAAGCACCCTCGTGAGACTCATTTGGAGTTCCGAGTAAGACAGGCAATAGAAGGAATTGTTTCTACACTAATTTATAAGTATAATATAGTAAAACAAGTCCTTAGAGATTTCTTTCTAAAACCAGAAAATGAACCTGGTTTTTAGTGTTACCCAGTCAGAAAATCATGCCGACTAGCCTTTAGTCCTTAGCGGAGGACAGCTGTCATAGCCTCTCCGAGCTGGAGGCAGCATAACCATGGAGAAGTCATTGGAATAGCCCGATTCTCTCTATATTATATTTAAGGAAAAAGTTAATAAATTTCCTTGGGGCGAGAATCGCACTCTTCTAAATAAAATAAAACTTTATCCTAAAGGATGGAAAAGTGTATCCTGTCACGAAAGACGATACAGCTTGCCCACCTTTGTTATCTATCTTCTGCATCTTCTTATAGATGAAAAAAAACAACAAATAATAAAATTTAAATGTTGTAAGGGTAGAAAAGTAATAAAAGAATTCCGACTCTCAATCCATTAAGTATTAGAAAAAATTTCTAATACTAATGCAATTAACGTTGTGGACAATAATGTCCACATTCACCTGTCTCTAGAATTAGACAGTAGTTTATTTCAAATGAGCAATGGAGGGATAATACTTCCCAAGACAGCAATGAAACCCACAAAATTGTTAATAAGCTTGAAGAATCGAAAAGCAATGAAAACAAGAATTGCTTATGCCATTGAGCTCAACAATTCGAATTGGTCTGACGTATCTCCGTCAGAATAAAAATTCCTTCTGGAACCGATTTTTTTGGACTCATTAGAGGACTTAAAAGTGAATGAATAATGGGATGTTTCAATAGAAACAAACACCAAGTGGCGCAATTTAGGTAAATATCAAATTTCTTTGGAGTCATTTCTCAATAAAATTGCGCATGAGTCTGTGTTTGAAGTAATTTTTAAGGAAACATTGGTGAAGCTGTTATTCACTACAAAGAATTACTCCTCTGTGGAAGACAACTGTGTGGGTAATAAACCCATTGAAGTAATGTAGTCAACAGAGGAGTCTGTGAAATCTTCGACTGTGGAAGAAACAAACTTGATGTCCACAGTTAAAACAGAAAAATCTTATGAAAAGACTATAATTTTGTGTAGAGACAAGGAGATAACTGAGGAACTTATTCCCTGTTAATACACATCGTCTCCACGGGAGACTGAAAAGTCACATGCCCTTTTAAAGGAAACTAGATAAACTTTGTGCCTGGAGAGAAAAGGTAACATTAGGATAAGAAGAGAGTTTGACCATCAGAACCTAAAAATCTTGTTAAATTATTTAAAATACCAAAATGAAAGGTTCAATTAAAGAATTTTTGGTTAGAAACCCCTGATAGAGAGGAAAAGAGAAAACTTTTTTGGTACCTTTACAATTTCAATAATTTTGCTTTTTATTAACTTCATTATATGGCAGGTCATATAACCCTTTATCACATTTCAGGGCACTTTGTTAAACATAACAGCAAAGCAAGTTAAATATTTCTTTCTTTTTACAGTTTTGCTGTCAGAAATGCTAAAATTTATAAGTGCTAGAATTATTGAAAAATGAAAATTTAAATGCTAGACACTAACACCAGAAAAACCTTACAAAACAGGAATCCTGTTGAAGATACAGTGACTCTCCTGCTTGTGCATTAATAATCAATGATATGAGGACGTTTCAGGAACTTTTTCAGCAATGCAGGGATGCTCCGAGTGATAGAGGGATATTTCTGAACATAAATTACTGTTATCATCAATACAGGAAAACTCCCAGAGACACAGGGACATCCCCAGCAATACAAGAAGATTTCAAACGATAGAGTGACATTTTCTATGATGCAGGGATATCTCCATTGTCACAGAAAGGGTCCAAGTGATAGAATGACTGTCCCAATTGTACTTGGGATACTCCCACTGTCACAGGGATGCTCCCGGCGATAGGGGCTAACTCCCAGCGATGTGGCATCAGATCGGAGGGAGTTTGAGGAAAATTTTTTATTTAATTATTTCATATCTAAAATAGTTTGTCATTGAGTAAATTGTTGTTTATTATTTGTTATAGATCCTAAATGAAAGTTTGAATATAAATTAATATTTTCGTTCATTATGCAAAAGGATAACTGTTATGGTGTTTAATAAAATGAAAATTAGTGATATTTTTGTTTTGTTACAGGACCCTATTTAATTACAGATTTTTTTTTTCTCTTTTTTTGTGTTCAGCGGATGTAGCAGTAAAGTGGTGTTTTGAAAGTGGTTTGTTGTTTCTTTTGTGGTGGACGTTATTAGTAGTGTGATGGTGATTATGAAGAGAGTGAGGTTGTGGTGTGATACTGATGTTGAGTTGATGGGTGTTGGTTGTGGTGTTGTAGTGCTGATATGATGTGTGTTGGTGTTGGTATGGATGTAGTAATTTTATGAGTGTTGATTGTGCAGTTGTAATGGTGATATGGGGGTACTGTTTGTAGTGATGTAGTGGTGACAGGTGGTTGAGGTTATATGGTGGGTGTTGATATGATGGGTGTTAATTGTGATGGGTCCTGATTAAATTAGTGTAGGTTATGATAGGTTAAGGTAGGTTACGTAACGTCACCACAATGCCGATTGAAACACTTCACTCTTTCTTTGTGGGTATAGTAAGTAATTCATGCTCATCATTATGATGCAAGACAATTGTAATAATCTAAGGAGTAAATGTACTGTGAGGAAACTCACTCAAACAGCAGGGGTAGCTTTAAAAACAGGGTAGAAGTAATACATGAGTAGTAATGAAGTAGACTTGTTTACTATGGCGCTAAAAGACTTAGTATATTTGATTAACTGTTCTCCTCTCTCTATGTCATGAAAAAGTAGAATGAAGCACACTCTTCCTGAAGCAGAGTAAAATAACTGAACAGAGGGAGTCTGAATGTACATTTGAATTTTGGAGACAATAGGGAGAAGAAATGAGAAAGGGATAGATAATAATTATAATCTCATGGTTAGCATCCTTAAAATGTATTTCTTTTTTGACTGTAAAATCATTTTGCATTATAAAGAAAAATATATGCCTCATAATATCATCCAGAAATCTTTAAACCATCAAGTAAACATAAACAACCAAACATTAAATCCAGTATTAGGAAATTACATATTTCAGTTCTAGTTCATCCAAGTCAGCACCTTTCCCAATATATCTTTACCTACAAAAAGGGTATGGATAAAGACACCATTCCCATGAGTCCTTGTAGGGTAGAGAAAGTGCCAGAGCTGGAGCTTGTTTCCACCTAGCGCACACCAGACTGCCATTACCATGAGCCCTCTTGGGGCTGGAAAGATGACAGATCCCTACAAGCCCCGTGAGGGTGGGGAATGGGGCTAGGCCTGGGAACAGTTTTTTTGGTACAAAATAATTAATTTTTATATTAACATAAATGAAAAAATAAATCTTTAAACGTGAAAAAGAAAATTTTAGAAAGCAATTAAATATAAATGCATATTTCTTAATTAACCAGTTTTACTTATTCGGTTTGACATATATATATATATATATATATATATATATATATATATATATATATATATATATATATATATATATATATATATATATATATATATATATATATATATATATATATATATATATATATATATATATATATATATATATATATATATATATATATATATATATATATATATATATATATATATATATATATATATATAGCTGTTTGAATATATATATATATATATATATATATATATATATATATATATATATATATATATATATATATGTATATATATATATATATATATATATATATATATATATATATATATATATATATATATATATATATATATATATATATATATATATATATATATATATATATATATATATATGTATATATATATATATATATATATATTTATGTACATATGTATATATATATATATATATATATATATATATATATATATATATATATATATATATATATATATATATATATATATATATATATATATATATATATATATATATATATATATATATATGTATATATATATATATATATATATATATATATATATATATATATATATATATATATATATATATATATATATATATATATATATATATATATATATATATATATATATATATATATATATATATATATATATAATATATATATATATATATATATATATATATATATATATATATATATATATATATATATATATATATATATATATATATATATATATATATATATATATATATATATATATATATATATATATATATATATATATATATATATATATATATATATATATATATATATATATATATATATATATATATATATATATATATATATATATATATGCAAAACAACCACTCTGAAAGAATAGAGAAATTCCAAGCGCTTTCGTGACTACTCACATTATCAAGGAACTATAGTTCCTTGATAATGTGAGTAGTCACGAAAGTGCTTGGAATTTCTCTATTCTTTCAGAGTGGTTGTTTTGCATATTTTGAAATCACCTGTTCACTGTGATCTTATTGCATATATATATATATATATATATATATATATATATATATATATATATATATATATATATATATATATATATATATATATATATATATATATATATATATATATATATATATATATATATATATATATATATATATATATATATATATATATATATATATATATATATATATATATATATATATATATATATATATATATATATATATATATATATATATATATATATATATATATATATATATATATATATATATATATATATATATATATATATATATATATATATATATATATATATATATATATATATATATATATATATATATATATATATGTATATGTATATATACAGGGAGGTACCACCTTTAGAACTTTACTGGGGACCCTCATTCTCAGAGAAGACAGTAAACGTACATCAGGGAATACTCAAGGTTCTCCCCAGAGCTGTTGGAATATTTTCTCCTACCACCCCCTATAATTTATATTATATATTTACTTTATTAATAAACAGAATAAATTGATAGAAAACATATACATGAATACATTGGAACAATATAGTGGCAGTTATAAATCTCCTCCAGCTCCTCTGAAGCCCAGTATACAGCATTCATTTCTCTTCTGGATGGCTATGCTGAGGTGCTGGACCATGAAAGTGGCTGCCCTTGGGTCCCTGGTGGTGTCGATGAATCTAGAAACCAGTTCATTAAGGAAACGTGTGGAATATTTTTAAAATTATTACATGGTCTCTGATCCCACTGGGACAAATTGATACTGTTGGGTTATGTCCCTGTACTTGCCAGTCTTGTACTTCTCCCTGTGGTCAGCAGCTCCTCCCTGTCACCCAACACTGTGATGGATATAGGTGTCAGCCGTTGTGTACACACAGGTATAGTCCCATGCTAAGTGCTTGCCATTCTTGCAAGGATAGATTTTAATCCCATCAGGGCAGTTTGCTGGGTTGTGATTATTGTTGGTTGCTAGTGATCGGGGCTCTCTCTCGGCTGGGCATCCAGCTGTAGCAAGGGTTTTCTTTATGATGTTGTTGACCTCATTGTGTCTTGCATGTTAGCCCTTGGTTTTGGAAAAGTTAAGGCCTTGTAAACCATATTGGTTGGCTTGTGCCGCAAATACACATATATTCCGTTTGAATTGGGGCTGCAATTTGCAGAGCCACAGCAATAGGAGGGTCTTAGCATCGAGGCGCATTCCCATTGCCGATGTGGAAACTGTTTGGAAGAAGTCCCCCGAGTGATTTGTGCTCATAGCTTGGAGATGGGCAGTTCCTCTGTCTGGTGTTGCAGCCATGAGCATGTTAGCAAGCACATTTTCAGTGAATTGTTCATCCCAGCTTGACTGTCTGAAAGCAGTGTGTGTTTGTGGGTGTGTGTGTGTATGTCTTTGAATATTATAAACTTTTTTTAAAATATATTTAGTTGGATTTGGCTAAATTAGATTGCAGTTGTTATAATAAGGTTATGGAAAATCTCTAAGGTTCTTTTGGTATAAAACTATTAATTTTTACTTTACATATATTCACAGTATGATTTGCATAAGTCTTAAGATGAGATAGGTAGGATAAGATTGTGTTTAGATTTTTAACCTGGAGTAGTGGGTGTTTGCCACCCAATTAACCCAATGTATTATATATATCATCGAGGACTGCTTGGCTTATTTCCATTGCGGTCTTTCAAGTTTTGTCCCCTAATATGCCACCTACAGTCTTGAAAATGATGAAAGAGGAGCAACCTATTTCACAATTTACTAGCTGATATAAACCATCTGTCTTGACACTGCTTCCTTAATGATTAAAAATAATCCAGTGTTTTTTCAAGTAACACATTTGTACCAATTGAAGATGCTCAATAGCCTAGTCCTAAATTAATACTCTCACTTTAATACACACTCTCCATACAGCAATATATAAAGATATCTTAATTATAATACAAAAACCTCACATATTCAACATAATTTACAAATATCACATCTCCACTATTAAACACAAATATTGCATTTTCACTCTTGTACACTCACACTTCGTCTTGGCTATGAAACACAAACATTAAATCTTCATTGTAATATTCTTACAGCGCATCTTCAGAAACATTCACAAACATCACATCTTCATCATCATTTACAGAATCACATTAGAGTAGTACACAAACACATCTTCCATGTAATAAACAAACACAACTTTCCTATAATACACAAACATATCTTCCCTATAATACACAAACACATCTTCCCTAAAATACGCAAACACATCTTCCCTATAATGCACCATTAACATCTTCCCTATAATACACAAACACATCTTCACTATAATACACAAACACATCTTCCATATAATATATAAACACATCTTCCCCATAATACACAAACACATCTTCCCTATAATACAAAAACACATATTCCCTATAATACACAAACACGTCTTCCCTATAATACACAAACACATATTCCCTATAATACACAAACACATCTTCCCTATAATACACAAACACATCTTCTCTATAATACATAAATATTCATCCCTATGATACACAAACACATCTTCCCTATAATACACAAACACATCTTCCCTATAATACACAAACACATCTTCCCTATAATACACAAACACATCTTCCCTATAATACACAAACACATCTTCCCTATAATATTCAAACACATCTTCCCTATAATACACAAACACATCTTCCCTGTAATACACAGACACATCTTCCCAATAATACACAAACACATCTTCCCTATAGTTCACAAACACATCTTCCCTATAATATACAAATGCATCTTCCCTATAATACACAAACACATCTTGCCTATAATACACAAACACATCTTCCCTAAAATATGCAAACACATCTTCCCTATAAAACACATCTTCCCTATAATACATAAACACATCTTCCCTATAATACACAAACACATGTTCCCTATAATACACAAACACATCTTCAATATAATACACAAACATATCTTCCTTGTAATACACAGACACATCTTCACTGTTATACACAAACACATCTTCCCTATAGTACACAAACACATCTTCCCAATAATATACAAATGCATCTTCCCTATAATATACAAACACATCTTCCCTCTAATATACAAACACATCTTCCCTATAATGCACAATCACATCTTCCCTATAATACACAAACACATCTTCCCTATAATATACAAACACATCTTCGCTATAATACACAAATGCATCTTCCCTATAATACACAAAAACATCTTCCCTATAATACACAAACACATCTTCCCTCTAATACGCAAACACATCTTCCTTATAACGCACAAACATCTCATCCTCACTATTACACAAACATCACATCTCCATTATATTACAAAAACACCTCCAATATAATGCACAAGCCTCTCCAATATAATACACATGCATCTCCAATATAATGCACAAACATCTCCAATATAATACACAAATATTACATTATCACTAAAAAAACACAAACACACAATTAACACTACAAAACACACACAGACGCACATATTGAAACTGAAACACACAGCATTTTATTCCAATCTAGCAATATTAACTCATGTGACTATCATCTTTATTATTATGAAGTTAACCAACACTAATTAAATATAAAAAAATATAATGGATTTTCCTCTGGAGCATAATTAGTTGGAGCCCTAGAATTCATCTTTGTATGGTAAAATTAATAATGAGTGCTTCTGGAAGGATGAAGGAGACTCCACCATTACTTTAACTGGAGAGTTATCGATTCCCAAAGATTAAATAATCCCAGTGGATTTTAAAATTTTGATGGTGGAACAGAAGTGTTTCCTTTTGAAGGAAAAAACAATATTATTAGAGCAGTTTCTAGACCCGAATTATTGGCGTCTAGATGGAGAAAATGCATGTTATTTGCTGCATCGCATGGTGCTAGGGTAGTTATCGCTCCTTCAAAACAAGGACAGAAGCACCCTCGTGAGACTCATTTGGAGTTCCGAGTAAGACAGGCAATAGAAGGAATTGTTTCTACACTAATTTATAAGTATAATATAGTAAAACAAGTCCTTAGAGATTTCTTTCTAAAACCAGAAAATGAACCTGGTTTTTAGTGTTACCCAGTCAGAAAATCATGCCGACTAGCCTTTAGTCCTTAGCGGAGGACAGCTGTCATAGCCTCTCCGAGCTGGAGGCAGCATAACCATGGAGAAGTCATTGGAATAGCCCGATTCTCTCTATATTATATTTAAGGAAAAAGTTAATAAATTTCCTTGGGGCGAGAATCGCACTCTTCTAAATAAAATAAAACTTTATCCTAAAGGATGGAAAAGTGTATCCTGTCACGAAAGACGATACAGCTTGCCCACCTTTGTTATCTATCTTCTGCATCTTCTTATAGATGAAAAAAAACAACAAATAATAAAATTTAAATGTTGTAAGGGTAGAAAAGTAATAAAAGAATTCCGACTCTCAATCCATTAAGTATTAGAAAAAATTTCTAATACTAATGCAATTAACGTTGTGGACAATAATGTCCACATTCACCTGTCTCTAGAATTAGACAGTAGTTTATTTCAAATGAGCAATGGAGGGATAATACTTCCCAAGACAGCAATGAAACCCACAAAATTGTTAATAAGCTTGAAGAATCGAAAAGCAATGAAAACAAGAATTGCTTATGCCATTGAGCTCAACAATTCGAATTGGTCTGACGTATCTCCGTCAGAATAAAAATTCCTTCTGGAACCGATTTTTTTGGACTCATTAGAGGACTTAAAAGTGAATGAATAATGGGATGTTTCAATAGAAACAAACACCAAGTGGCGCAATTTAGGTAAATATCAAATTTCTTTGGAGTCATTTCTCAATAAAATTGCGCATGAGTCTGTGTTTGAAGTAATTTTTAAGGAAACATTGGTGAAGCTGTTATTCACTACAAAGAATTACTCCTCTGTGGAAGACAAAGGTGTGGGTAATAAACCCATTGAAGTAATGTAGTCAACAGAGGAGTCTGTGAAATCTTCGACTGTGGAAGAAACAAACTTGATGTCCACAGTTAAAACAGAAAAATCTTATGAAAAGACTATAATTTTGTGTAGAGACAAGGAGATAACTGAGGAACTTATTCCCTGTTAATACACATCGTCTCCACGGGAGACTGAAAAGTCACATGCCCTTTTAAAGGAAACTAGATAAACTTTGTGCCTGGAGAGAAAAGGTAACATTAGGATAAGAAGAGAGTTTGACCATCAGAACCTAAAAATCTTGTTAAATTATTTAAAATACCAAAATGAAAGGTTCAATTAAAGAATTTTTGGTTAGAAACCCCTGATAGAGAGGAAAAGAGAAAACTTTTTTGGTACCTTTACAATTTCAATAATTTTGCTTTTTATTAACTTCATTATATGGCAGGTCATATAACCCTTTATCACATTTCAGGGCACTTTGTTAAACATAACAGCAAAGCAAGTTAAATATTTCTTTCTTTTTACAGTTTTGCTGTCAGAAATGCTAAAATTTATAAGTGCTAGAATTATTGAAAAATGAAAATTTAAATGCTAGACACTAACACCAGAAAAACCTTACAAAACAGGAATCCTGTTGAAGATACAGTGACTCTCCTGCTTGTGCATTAATAATCAATGATATGAGGACGTTTCAGGAACTTTTTCAGCAATGCAGGGATGCTCCGAGTGATAGAGGGATATTTCTGAACATAAATTACTGTTATCATCAATACAGGAAAACTCCCAGAGACACAGGGACATCCCCAGCAATACAAGAAGATTTCAAACGATAGAGTGACATTTTCTATGATGCAGGGATATCTCCATTGTCACAGAAAGGGTCCAAGTGATAGAATGACTGTCCCAATTGTACTTGGGATACTCCCACTGTCACAGGGATGCTCCCGGCGATAGGGGCTAACTCCCAGCGATGTGGCATCAGATCGGAGGGAGTTTGAGGAAAATTTTTTATTTAATTATTTCATATCTAAAATAGTTTGTCATTGAGTAAATTGTTGTTTATTATTTGTTATAGATCCTAAATGAAAGTTTGAATATAAATTAATATTTTCGTTCATTATGCAAAAGGATAACTGTTATGGTGTTTAATAAAATGAAAATTAGTGATATTTTTGTTTTGTTACAGGACCCTATTTAATTACAGATTTTTTTTTTCTCTTTTTTTGTGTTCAGCGGATGTAGCAGTAAAGTGGTGTTTTGAAAGTGGTTTGTTGTTTCTTTTGTGGTGGACGTTATTAGTAGTGTGATGGTGATTATGAAGAGAGTGAGGTTGTGGTGTGATACTGATGTTGAGTTGATGGGTGTTGGTTGTGGTGTTGTAGTGCTGATATGATGTGTGTTGGTGTTGGTATGGATGTAGTAATTTTATGAGTGTTGATTGTGCAGTTGTAATGGTGATATGGGGGTACTGTTTGTAGTGATGTAGTGGTGACAGGTGGTTGAGGTTATATGGTGGGTGTTGATATGATGGGTGTTAATTGTGATGGGTCCTGATTAAATTAGTGTAGGTTATGATAGGTTAAGGTAGGTTACGTAACGTCACCACAATGCCGATTGAAACACTTCACTCTTTCTTTGTGGGTATAGTAAGTAATTCATGCTCATCATTATGATGCAAGACAATTGTAATAATCTAAGGAGTAAATGTACTGTGAGGAAACTCACTCAAACAGCAGGGGTAGCTTTAAAAACAGGGTAGAAGTAATACATGAGTAGTAATGAAGTAGACTTGTTTACTATGGCGCTAAAAGACTTAGTATATTTGATTAACTGTTCTCCTCTCTCTATGTCATGAAAAAGTAGAATGAAGCACACTCTTCCTGAAGCAGAGTAAAATAACTGAACAGAGGGAGTCTGAATGTACATTTGAATTTTGGAGACAATAGGGAGAAGAAATGAGAAAGGGATAGATAATAATTATAATCTCATGGTTAGCATCCTTAAAATGTATTTCTTTTTTGACTGTAAAATCATTTTGCATTATAAAGAAAAATATATGCCTCATAATATCATCCAGAAATCTTTAAACCATCAAGTAAACATAAACAACCAAACATTAAATCCAGTATTAGGAAATTACATATTTCAGTTCTAGTTCATCCAAGTCAGCACCTTTCCCAATATATCTTTACCTACAAAAAGGGTATGGATAAAGACACCATTCCCATGAGTCCTTGTAGGGTAGAGAAAGTGCCAGAGCTGGAGCTTGTTTCCACCTAGCGCACACCAGACTGCCATTACCATGAGCCCTCTTGGGGCTGGAAAGATGACAGATCCCTACAAGCCCCGTGAGGGTGGGGAATGGGGCTAGGCCTGGGAACAGTTTTTTTGGTACAAAATAATTAATTTTTATATTAACATAAATGAAAAAATAAATCTTTAAACGTGAAAAAGAAAATTTTAGAAAGCAATTAAATATAAATGCATATTTCTTAATTAACCAGTTTTACTTATTCGGTTTGACATATATATATATATATATATATATATATATATATATATATATATATATATATATATATATATATATATATATATATATATATATATATATATATATATATATATATATATATATATATATATATATATATATATATATATATATATATATATATATATATATATATATATATATATATATATATACATATATATATATATATATATATATATATATATATATATATATATATATATATATATATATATATATATATATATTTATGTACATATATATATATATATATATATATATATATATACATATATATATATATATATATATATATATATATATATATATATATATATATATATATATATATATATATATATATATATATATATATATATATATATATATATATATATATATATATATATATATATATATATATATATATATATATATATATATATATATACATATATATATATATATATATATATATATATATATATATATATATATATATATATATATATATATATATATATATATATATATATATATATATATATATATATATATATATATATATATATATATATATATATATATATATATATATATATATATATATATATATATATATATATATATATATATATATATATATATATATATATATATATATATATATATATATATATGCAAAACAACCACTCTGAAAGAATAGAGAAATTCCAAGCGCTTTCGTGACTACTCACATTATCAAGGAACTATAGTTCCTTGATAATGTGAGTAGTCACGAAAGTGCTTGGAATTTCTCTATTCTTTCAGAGTGGTTGTTTTGCATATTTTGAAATCACCTGTTCACTGTGATCTTATTGCATATATATATATATATATATATATATATATATATATATATATATATATATATATATATATATATATATATATATATATATATATATATATATATATATATATATATATATATATATATATATATATATATATATATATATATATATATATATATATATATATATATATATATATATATATATATATATATATATATATATATATATATATATATATATATATATATATATATATATATATATATATATATATATATATATATATATATATATATATATATATATATATATATATATATATATATA